>NC_091996.1:18061217-18327840 GCF_044704955.1 Pristiophorus japonicus
CAAAATCTGTTGGGATGATTTACTTTAAAAATGTTTTGGGGATTTTTTTAGTTGGGTTTTTAAAAAAAAAAATTATTTTAATTTTTTTGCTGTTAGGCCCAACAGATTTTTAAATTTTTCGCCCATTTTCTTTAGACACTGCCAAAGCTAGCCGAAATTGCACTTTTCCGCCCAGATTGGGGGTGCAAAGCCCATATTTTTTACTCGGTGGGTTTTAATTTTTTTTCTCGAAGTTTTCGCCGGTGATTATCTTCCCAGACTTGGCGGTTTTTGGGCAGCAGTCGGGCGCTGGGGAAATTCTAGCCCCTTGTATATTGTTTACCTCGCCCTCTCCCAAACTATTGTTTCCTGTTGCTTTATTTCCTCCACTTCATAGGAAGGCAGTAACATCATAGTCTGAGTCCTTACATGGCCATTGTCCATGATCACCCGACAGGAAGTGTTTCTGCGGGGCCACACTGCTTCTGCTGATTATCTCCCCATTCTTTGAAACTCAGTGAGAGTAGATGAACCTCAATTGTCCATCTGTGAATCAGTGAATTGTTTACTTCTCAGTAGAGATGTACAGATTGTAGCCAGTCCTATAGAACCATTTCTCCAAACAAAGTATTTTGGCTGGATGCTGTACACTTACAAATTCTCTGTATTTTATAGGGATCATCCGTTTTAGCTGCAGCCCGCACAAGATATAGCTATTCTTACATATAAAATTTCATAAATCTCCAAAAACAACTTGTGCTACAGGATCTTCCATTATTCAGTCACTTTTTCCCGTTCCTTGATCAGAGCGCACTCCAGTTCCACTCTGGTATAACAGACCTCGTTACATACCCACTTTCACTGTTTTCTGTAGACAGAGCGTCAGGTGTCGCGTTGGTTTGTACAGTGCCTGCGGGAGCAGGCCCTTATTTTGGAGATTATCTTCCTATATTATGCCTATTTTGAGATGGGACCGGAAGATCTCCTGGCTTTCGCACGGATATTTAAAGAGCAAGGATTTGGAGCCAGACAAACCAACAGACATCTTATAGACGAAAGCATGGATGGGCTAGTTGATCGCATTGGGTGAGTGTACGCTGGAGATGAAAAGATTGATGTACAAATGGTTAAAAGTAATTTTTGAGGTGGTTTGGATTTTGAAGTATTTGCAGTTGAAATGTTTGGTGATCCTTCAATGTTATGTGGATAGATTTTGAAATTTCCAGTGACAAACTGTTGAAGAATAGTACATGTAAATTTCATCTTTTACTGAGTGTTACACTGGTACCTAATGTTCTGAAATTACATTAGAGACTTTGGCTTATGTTTCACTCGTGCTGCAATTTATTCTGACAACAGTAGGATTTCCCCACTTTCAACCACTCCCTTCCACCTTTTCGGTGACACGTTAGAATGGTTCTTGCTCCCATTGCTGCAGTGCAAAATGGCACTGTCCAAGTATGTGTTTAAGGTATATTTGCATACACTTGTTCCCCTAATTTCTGCCTTAATCATAGGTTGAATTCTGGTTTCATACAAACAGTGAAATGGGCTTCAATTGGGGATAAACGTAAAATGCAAGGACTGAAAAAAAAGAGACAGGGATGTAGATTCATCCAGTGTTGCAAATACTTTTAAAAATAGGTTTTTGTTCATCCAGCTGCATGCTTTTAACAATTATGTGCATAATAAACCCAGGTCTTTTGTGAAAAATAGTATCTAAATGTTTAAAGGTGGGTTCCCCTAATGGCTGAGCGAGTTTTTTGAATGTGTAGCTGGGCCATGCAGACTAGAAAGGTACCAGGTTCAATTTCCAGTGTGACAGTTTAAAAATCTATCCTATTTACATAAGAACATTTGGCCCTTGAGCCTGCTCTGCCATTTAATAAGATCATGGCTGATCTGATCTTGGGCTCAGCTCCACTTCCCTGCCTGCTCCCCATAAACCCTTCACTCCCTTAACGTTCAAAAATCTGTCTATCTCCACCTTAAATATATTCAATGACCCAGCCTCCACAGCTCTCAGAGGGTCGTAAATCTGTGGAATTCTCTGCCTCAAAGAGAAAAAATTCCTCCTCATCTCAGTTCCAAATGGGCGACCCCATTTCTTAAACTATACTCCCTAGTTCTAGATTCCCCCACGAATGGAAACATCCTCTCTGCACCTACCTTGTTGAGACCCCTCAGTATCTTTTTAAGATCACCTCTCATTCTTCTAAACTCCAATGAGTACAGGCCCAACTTGCTCAACCTATCTTCATAAGTCATCTCAGGAATCAACCTAGTGAACCTCTGAACTGTCTCAAATGCAAGTATATCCCTCCTTAAATAAAGAGACCAAAACTGTACGCAGTTTTCTGTAGACAGAGCATCAGGTGTTGCGTTGGTTTGTACAGGGTCTGCTTGACTGTATTATGCTTTTCCAAATGACCTGCTACTGCTTCCTTAATAATGGACTCCAGCATTTTCCCAACGATAGATGTTAGGCTACTGGTCTGTAGTTTCCTGCTTTCTGTCTGCCTCCTTTTTTTTAAATAGGGGCGTTACATTTGCGGTTTTCCAGTCTGCTGGGACCTCTCCAGAATCCAGGGAATTTTGCTTCCACTATCTCTGCAGCCACTTCTTTTAAGACCCTAGGATGCAGGCCACCAGGTTCAAGGGACTTGTCCACATTTAGTCCCATTATTTTACTGAGTACTTTTTCTTTAGTGATTGTTTTAAGTTCCCCCCCTCCCTATATAGCCCCTTGATTATCTATTATTGGGATGTTTTTAGTATCTTCTACTGTGAAAACCAATACAAAATATTTGTTCAAAGTCTCTGCCATTTCTCTGTTCCCCATTATTAATTCTCCAGTCTCATCCTCTAAGGAACCAACATTTACTTTAGGTACTCTCTTCCTTTTTATATACCTGTAGAAGCTCTTACTATCTGTTTTTATATTTCTTGCTAGTTTACTCTCATTTAATGTTGAACACTTAAAACAAAAAAGGCCTTGTAGAATTAAACGTTAGGCTCTTTAATTTGTTTACTGAAAACATTCCCAATGGCGGGGTTATCGGAGCTGGCTTTGTTCTGCAAGACAAAATAGCCAGGTGCCATTGTGAGTAGCAATCTTGGTGCCTGCGAATTCTGGACTTGAGTAATCTTGGTTCTCATGGCAAAAGACATGGATGCCTCTGAGGCAAGGGTTTGATCGACAGCTCATGCCCAGGGCAAAAAATATATTCAACTTTTGACTAGCTCAAGTATTCTACACTAAATCCTGTGTAGAAGGAAGCACATGAAGGCTCTGTGAGACACACCCAACCTTGTATAAGTTTTGTTTCAAATGCTGGTCCTAGTTCATTGATCAGAGTTGGTTGAAACATTTCGTCTTTTACTATCTTGTGCACAGAAATGCAGGTTGAATGTTATAATGTGTTAATATTTTACTACAGTTTAATTTTTACTTTTAACAAATATGATAAATAGTATTCTTAGCCCCAATCTTAGAGTGGTGACCATTCCATTATCTGAAGTCTAGGAAGGCATGAGAGGGCTTGTTTTAGTGAGAAATTTTCTGCAACGAAGTTGTTTTGTTCGACACTTGGCAATGCCGGGAACCGTAGCATAGCGGTTATGTTACAGGCCTAGTAATCCAGAGGTCTGGACTCATGGGTTCAAATCCCACCTTGGCAGCTGGGGAATTTAAATTCAGTTAATTAAAATCTGGCATTTAAAAAAAAAAAGAAGCTAGTACCAGTAATGGTGACCATGTAACTACCGGATTGTCATAGAAACCCATCTGGTTTACTAATATCAGGGGAGGAAATCTGCTGTCTGGTCTGGCCTATATGTGACTCCAGACTTGCAGCAATGTGGTTGACTCTTAACTGCCCTCTGAAACGACCTAGCAAGGGCAATTAGGGATGGGAAATAAATGCTGGCCTTGTCAGTGACGCCCACATCCCATGAATGAATTTAAAAAATGCTACATTAGCAAGTATTGTGTATATAAGGTCACACTTTGATTTATAGAATGCAAGAGCTTGCTTATGGGAGTGGTCCTTTGCACCAAGTATATGAGAAATATCTGGTGAGTGCCCAATAATTGTAATGCCCAGCTTGTGGTGACTTCAGATGGATTGGTGACTTCAGATGGGTTGGTGATAAGTGTGCTGCGTCCCCTGGGTTAGAAGTGAGGACAGGATGGGCTCCGCTGTGATGCACTTTGTGTGGAACAGTAGTTTGTCAACACATGGCCCACGTCACCATAGTACCATACTCCAGCAACTTGTTGATGCCTTCAGAAGGGGAGGAAAATTAGTGAGCAAAAAAAAAAAAATCTTAAATGTTTAAAGGGCTATGAATGATGGTTAAATCAGCCCCAGTTCACTTTTTCGTTGCTCTTTGTTATTTTTGGCATCCGGCAATTTTAACTGTGGGAGATTTGAAGAGTTTAAACATTGCAGTAATAGCTTCTGTCTGATTATATGTATACATTCTTATCATATGGATAGATCCTCTATCCATTCTCCCATGGCACTCGGGCATATGAGTTCTGATCTTTCTCTGTAGGTATTTCAGCACATTGATCCTGGTAGAAGGAATGGACATCGATTTCCTACATAAATGTGCTCTAGAAGAGCGAGTAGAGCAACACCAGTTTGCTAACGCTCGGGAGGTTTGCCAGGTAACTATTTATTTCCTTTTATGACTGAAATGCTGTATGTTGGGTCCTGTGTAATGGGAGAGGAATAGAGTAGAACAGTGATTGTCAGCATGGCTTAATTTAATTCAGGGCATTGTTTGATGCAGGTTAACATTTTGAAACTGTGGAATTTGTGAGCTTTATGACTTTTACTCACAATTGAGCAATGCAAGTGGGTTTCTCTGGTGTAAGTGTCTGCTATTGATTTCATGTGTTACAATGACCCGTAATTTGCGGTCGGTGGTGAAGCAAAAGACCCGAAGAAAGCTGCCCACAGATCTCCGTGGCGAGGTTTACCTTTTTAGACGTTCAATTGATTGCAGCGTTGAGAGTAGGGGCTTCCTACGGTGATTCTGCAGTGACGTCACAGATTGCCGGCTGTGTGTGGGTGTGGATGGGGGGGGGGGTGCACAGGCAGCCTGTGTCGGAGCAATGTATAACCGACTGCAACTTCAGGATTTCTACGTTTAGATGTGCATGCGCTAAATCCTAAAGTTGCGGTCAGTTTCAGACAGATTGCTGTCGTTACCCATCGCAAATTCCGGGCCAGTATTTTTTCTTTGTCCTTGTGTGAGTATGTCTTAATAGGATATTTTGGGTATTTCTAAAAACTTTTTACAGTATTTTGCTCTAATCCTGAAATTATCAATTGGGTTTCCCACTACGCCGCTCTTAAACTGACCTAACTGGATTAGAATGAACAATTTTTAAAAGGATGCGACTGCAGCCAACAAACCGGAATTAGCTGTGCATGCGCAGTTCCTGTGGGTTTTTTTGTTTGTTGTTGCAGGACTTCCCAAAATGAGGCATAAAGAAGTGGATTTATTCTATTAGAAGCGTTAATTTTAAATAAAATTCAAACTGTGAGTTTATTTTTTAAAGTTGTTGTTTGTCCTTTGAGGCACTGGAAAAATCACCAGTAACATTAACCCAACCTAATAACATTAACCCAATCCAGTAACATTGATCAAGCTTGATTAGTAATGTGCTTCAGCACTTTTCAGATCCGCTGTCTGTTGTGAACGTTATTTTTAAAATTTGGGATCTGACAGTTATCCGCAGCATGCTTCTGCGTTGCTTCTGGTTTGTTGGCAGCAGTCACCCCGTTTTTAAAATATATCGTTTTAAAAATAGAAGACTTTCTTATTGACCATGTGGTTGAGAACTCTGTGGGATTTACGTGGAAATCCTCTGGATAGTGATTGAGTATTTTGCCAGAGATGCACAGATCCATTGCCTTTTCATTTGTTCTGATAGAGAAAACATTCTCTGTGTGTTTGTTTCTCTCTTTCTTTTCTCTTTCTATTGTAATTGATGATGTTACATGATTGAAAAGTGAGAGCCCCAGATTTTGCAACAATTGAAAACTAGTTAGCAGTTCATTTGTTTTACATTGATCCGATTCTTGTATATGCTATTAATTGTATCTGATATCAGCCAACAAGTTCTTTTTTTTTTTGCTGTTATTTTGAGTTGTGTGACACTTGTCATGTTTACAGCTGGACTTTTAAAATCCCGTTATCGATAATTAGCCTGATGCAAATTTTCTATCAAATTTATCTCTTCCTTACAGGAGATGGACAAGCTGCTGCTCACATTAGGGGACATACCACACCACGCACCGGTGCTGCTGTCTTGGGCTCTGCTGCGCCATACTTTGAGCGTGGATGAATCAAGTCACGTAATTAGGCGCTTGGGGAGCACGGCTATTCAGCAGAATGCATTCCAGCACATGACACAGATGCTTAAGGCACTTGGCAGTGGAGGAAACAATGTGAGTAGTGTGGGAAGGCAGTATGCTATTGTTTAACGGAGCTTGCATGAGCACTGCTTAAAATTGAAACCATGTTCTGGGGTTTATGTATATTCATTTGTCACCTGTCTTATGTCATTCAGCGAAGGAAGAATCAATTTGGCATCTCAACCATGCAGTCTGTAGCAAGTAATATTACAGTGCTTATCTGTAGATTGGAATAATAAATGAGAAAGACAAAGCAAAAACATGAGGTTCAAGGGAGCTTATGAGGAAAGGAAACATGTTTGTAGTGGAGGGAATGGTATTGTAAAAGCCAGTCTGCCCATGGGACAGATACCGTACAGCAACCAGTTAAATAGTACCTGTGTCGGGTAATTATGGCAAATACAAAGATTTACAGCTATGATTGAATTATTGCCATTTCTAGTTTATGAATGAGCCACTGCAATAGTCTTGGTCTGTATTCTTTGTAGTGTATTCTTAATTGAATTTTCCAATGTTAGGAAAAGCTTTGAAAAAATTTATCTGGGCAAATACTGTAACAGAAACTACTAACTGTTTACCCTGTTGCAGAGAGCAGATCCTACCCAACTTGGTTAAGCAGGGTAAGGTTCTCGTGATATACTTGTGGAATGAATTATCATAGAAAACCATTAAAGCAAATATGACAATAACAACTTACATTCATATCGTGCCTTTAATGTTGTAAAATATCCCAAATCGTTTTACAAGAACGTAATCAGATAAGATTTGACACCAAGCCACATGAGATATTAGGATAGTTGCTTGGTCACAGAGGTAGCTTTTCAGGAACGCCTTGAAGGAGGAGAGAGACGGAGAGTTATAGGGAAGGAACTCGAGAGCTCGAGAGCTGAACAGCTGAAGGCACAGCTGCCAATGGTGGGGCGAAAGAAATTGAGGATGTACAAGAGGCCAGAATTGGAGGAACGCAGATAGTATAAATGTGTTTCTGAATCTAGTGAAAAGAGGTAGGGTTGAAAACAGTTGGAAAAGGTTTGTTGGAGCCTTTTTCTATTTCTAAAAATAGTTATATTCTAAGTTGGGGGAAAAAAAATGATACTCTTAAATATATACTTAACAAGTACCATGCAGCAGGTTATATTTTGTGGGGCAAAGATAATGGTTGTCTAGCACTGAGGGAAAGTATTTGCATGTGTAATTTTCATAAAAGTTTGACATTGGGCAAATTTTAAGAACTGAGCAAACTGCCATTATTTTCCCTACGCTAGTCTACTTGTCACCTGCTGGACAGCAGGATATTTACTTCTACCTCAGATTCCTTTAAAAATGCAGTGATTGCATTGTGTGTGTGTGTTTCAGTGTACAGCCAGTACTGCTCGAATGTGCATCTATGGACTGCTCTCATTTGTCTTAACGTCGTTTGAAGAAGAAACTTTGGGAGATCAACAGGTACAAAATATGACATTTTTATTGACCATTAGTATATAACAGTGGAAACCTACTACAGGTACAACGTCTGAAATCTGGAATCCTCGGGACTGAATCTGTACCGGTTTTTGGGTTTTGCTGGATTTCGGACCTCGCTGTGGACCGAATCCGTGACGGATTTTGGGTTTTGCCAGATTTTGGACCTCTCCGTGGACCGAATTCATGCCGGATTTCGGACCTCGCCGCTCGCCGAAATGCCTGGTTTTTGGACAATTCCACTTTTCGGAAATCCGGATTCGGGACGTTGCACCTGTATTAGAGAAATTCCTGACCATAAAAATGATGGTATCAGAAATATAAAATAAATTAGATATAAAAATAAGGACAGTGTACAAATTCAAAATTGGGACTGAATTATGCCTGGCCCAATTACCTCCTGCAGTCCAATCCCGCTTCACCAGAACACTACACTTCATCTTCACTCCCTGTGAGCAATGTCTAGAGGGAATCGACTACTGTGTAATAATCCTGTTGTATGTTGGATTTCATAATGAGCAGATATGTCTTCTATCGCTATGTTGTTGTAAGTCCAACACATGATTTATATTGCTGATGCCTATAAATCAGTTTTTTTTTTGTAAAAACTATTAACAAAAAAATTGTATTGAAATGACTCCTTTTATAGAGTTTCTACAGAGTGGACAGGACTTGCTGGTTAGGTGCAAACCATTAATTTGGCTACATTTGTAGCCATAAGAAAAAAAGTTTGCCTGTGATTAATTAAACTTGTGATCACTGATGCCAGTCAAAGTGATGGTACATATTGTAATGTACGCATCTGTGAGTATGCTCGCAGTTTGGTAGTGCTGTGTTGAGTTGGGAGTGGCTTAGTCAAGTGATGTTCACAAGACTCAATAAAACCCCAGCCATTTGGGTTTGGGGAATTCACGATGAGGCAGGTGGTTGTGAGCCTGGTAATGTATAGTGTGATTGTTATACCGTCGCTAATAAAACAACTAGTTCTTATTAGCAATGTGTTGCTATGAATTCTTTAGCAAAGAACCCATGAAGCAAATACATTACACATATCAAGCCAATACTGATTTTTAATTTTTTTTAATGTTCTCCTCTTTACCTGTCATCCTTGTTTCCCTAGGCGTTGCACCAACCAGAGTTGAATCGTTACCTGCAAGCAGGTCTCAGCCAGTGCCATTCTTAACTGATATTCAGGAAGTGCTCAATAGTGCCCTTTGGAAGATTGTTCCTTTTGACTTTTATCCCACGGATGCACCTTTCACCTACTCCGAGGCAGTAGGAGGAGCTCGGTCTCGCAGGGATCAAACCTGTGCCTCACCACTCTCTACCCCCAACATGCTATACCATTCTGCTCTGCTTTTGCTAATGTGGAATTCAAAATTGAGCAGGAGGCTGTCCTATATAATTTTTTTTTTTTAAGTTTGCAAATAGATTTGTCACTGGCATTAGCAAAGTGACCCCTACTAAGTTTTTAAAAAATTGCCAAGATTTATTTTAAGATTCCCTTAGCCGATAAGATTAAAAAAAAACTTCTTAAACTAACTATAGTCCTGTCCTGTATCGTATTATTCCTCATTAATGGGTAAAATTGTTCCAAACATGTAATTCTTAAGGGAACTGAAGCGATTCTATTTCAGTATTGCAGCTGCAGTAGATGGTGACGTCTCAAGGGGCTTTTCTACCCTGTTTGTTCCTGATAGCTTGGGCATGATCAGAACTGACAATTTTTCATTTTTATTGTATTGTTTCATGGTAGAATGTACTTTGATACTTTTGTTACTGAGCTACTATATATGCTTTCTGTGCTTTTCCGAAGTAGACTGACTTGATCCGATTTTTCTTCTCTTTCAGCACTTGATTAATGTAGCTTGTGAGGTGTTTGCAGCCCCGAATCTGGCTGAACTTTTTTGGGATACTGTGAGTACATCAGATTATGTTTCTCTAAAGATTGCAAAGAAGGTACTGACACTGATCTTTTCTAGTAGGATCCAAAAAACAATTTAAGGTGACAAGTTTCTGTCAGCTGAAAGTGCTGTTATGATTACCTTCACAATGGCATGCCATATGTAATTACCAATTCCACAGATGATGAAACAAGCTTTTTTCTACTTCCCATCCACCTCTTGATGGAAATAATTATTAATGATTAATGACCTGTTAAAGAGCTGTTTTTCTCTTTATAAAATAAACACCACTTACCCATTATGAAAGATGTGCTGTTGGACTGAGCATCTGGTGTACCTTCTACAGCATTTTGTTGTGTCTTCAGTTAACTTATTTCAGCCTTTTAGCCGCACAACACAACAGTGAGACACAACTCCATCAAGCTTAGTTCCCATAAGAAGTTTCTAAACCTTTTGAAAAATCTTTTTTTTGGCCTTTGAAAATGGTTTCAAGTGCCAGTGGTAGTTAAGTACAGTATTGCTTTTCACTTGCTTTATTTTGTTTCTGTATAATTGCATAGCTCACAATAAATACATTTGTAGTTTAGCCTGACATAGTGGGTCTGGAAAGGCTTGTATTGAAAATGAAGAAAGTGGGAATCAGTGGAAATAGTTTATCATGGAAACATAATTAGTTGAATGATAGAACCCAGAGGGAGGTGGTCCAGGGATTGTCTTCAGCCTGGGAGAATGTTATCACATGGATCAGTTTTAGGACCTCTTGTTTAATATCTTCATAAATGATGTGGAGCTAGGAGTCACAGGCACAGTGGCTAAATATTCAAATGATACAAAGCTTAAAAACATGGTAAACTCCAAAGCTGACCAGGATAAGCTACAGGAGCATGTGAACATACTTAGGAATTGGGCAGACTGTTGAAATTCAATGTAGAGAAATACAAAGTACTTCACTTGGGGACAAAAATCCAGGAAGGGATTATTACTTAAATGGGAAAAAAT
The DNA here is from genome assembly GCF_044704955.1 of Pristiophorus japonicus. Taxonomy (NCBI): domain Eukaryota; kingdom Metazoa; phylum Chordata; class Chondrichthyes; family Pristiophoridae; genus Pristiophorus; species Pristiophorus japonicus. The sequence goes on from NC_091996.1 coordinate 18,071,995, forward strand.
AACGTGCATGGAAAATAAGAGAGCTTGGAGTCCTGCTTGACAATAAATTTAAACTACCGCAACAATGCTCGGTGACAGTGAGTAAAGCAAATCAGATGTTGGGATGTATTACAAGGACAATATTGAGCCGAAATAGTGAGGTAATCCTTCCACTTTATAACTCGGTGCGACCCCAGTTAGAATACTGTGTACATTCTGGTTGCCGCAGATATTGCAGCTAGCGCGAGGATATAGAACAGAGCGAATCAAATTGATTGAGGAGATGGAGGCATTGGATTGATTGCTGCGATTAGTCCATTAGCGTTGTATCATGTGACTACTGGGTTGGTAGCAGGTATCTTGTTTTTTTTTGTCCAGCAGTTCCTGTGTTCCTTTTTTCCTATGGTCTACCAGCGTAGTGTTTTTCTGTTTATCGAAGCAATTGAGAGTATGGTGGGCATCCCGTATATCTTTTTAGCTTGTAACTTGAAAAAAGAATAATTGTTAGTCTTGCGGCACCCTGCCTCTCACTCCATGCACAAGATTTTATATGCTTTCAGTTCATAGCAGGCATACAGCTGCCTATGGGACCAACTTTGCTTGATAGGAGCATAAATAGAGTAATGGGAGAAGCCCAGGATGTTTAGTTGTTTTTTGTGGAATTGTTGACCGGTAAAATTAAAATAGCAATGATTTTACCTGTATAACATTTAATGGAAATTCTGATTCCCTTTTGTGTGTGTTTGTCTCTCTTTTTCTCTGCAGGAGCCCACAGCAGGTCTGGCTATTTTGTTGAACAACAATTGTGGAATGTTCCCGCAGTCTATGGCACCACTGCTGCAGCTACTATCTGCACTTATATCGGACAAATCCACTGCTAAAAAGGTATGAATAAGCTTACCTAACCTTTTTAAAAAGAGAGATTCGAAGAAACGCATGTATGCAAGATCCCTACTTTGATGCAATGCACCTTTTAATACCGCAGAGAGTTATAATATAATATTTGGGAATTGCACAGTATTATTGACTGCAATACTCCTCGATTCCGAGGGACTGCCTATGATGATGAAATGAAATAGGACTAAATGAAACAAAATTCTTGGGTCACAATGTATAGTTTTGTTTGACTGATGTAGAATATTAGCTGCAATTGTTTATTTTCTCTTTAGCTGGTGTAGGCGAGTTTGTGTTCAGTTGTTGCCATTTTACTTTCTTTTGAAGGTTTACAGCTTTTTGGACAAAATGACATGTTATACCGAGCCGTACAAGCACAAACCGCATGATGTACTTTCACATGAGGATGAAACCCGGTGGAGGAGGCAAACCCCAAAGCTGCTTTATCCTCTTGGTAAGAACAAGTTCCAGATAATTTTGCACAGAGGATAGGAGCTTTGTACGAATCCTGCACTTTTTAAAAATTAGATTCTTTCCTTCAAGCTTTGTCGTTGGATAATTATTATAGTTGCACAAGTGTCAGCTGTGGCTCAGTGGGTAGCACATTCACCTCTGAGTCAGGAGATTGTGGGTTCAAGTCCAACTCCAGGGACTTGAGCACATAAATCTAGGCTGACACTCCAGTGCAGTGCTGAGGGAGTGCTGCACTATTGGAGCTGCCGTCTTTCGGATGAGATGTTAAACCGAGATCCCGTCTGCTCTCTCAGGTGGACATAAAAGATCCCATGGCACTATTTCAAAGAAGAGTAGGGGAGCTACCCTGGCCAATATTTATCTTTCAATCAACATAACAAAAACAGATTATCTGGTCGTGGTCACATTGCTGTTTGTGGGAGCTTGCTGTGCGCAATTTGGCTGCTGAGTTTCCCACATTACAACGGTGACTACACTCCAAAAGTACTTCATTGGCTGTAAAGCGCTTTGAGATGCCTGGTAGTCGTGAAAGGCGCTATATAAATGCAAATCTTTTATTTTATTTTATAGAGAATGATGCAACTAAATTTCTGACTATACACTCTGGAGTTTCACTCCGGTGTATCTTGATTCTCCTCTAGGTCTGTTAGCCCTCTTAGCCACACTAGCAAACATGCAAAGCATTTTTAATTTCCCCCTTTGGAAAAAAATTCAATATATAATTAGAATTGAGAGAAGCACTTGTAAAATTTGTTTATGAACTCAGCTGGATAGTCTGATATGGCACCTTCAAGGAGACAGAGGAGCAATCTGTGGGTGAAAAGAGGTCAATCCTGCATTGCTCGCAAGCTTAAATGGAAAGAGATCACTGAGCCAAGGAATGGTGTGTGACCTGGGGAGAAAGCAGAAATAGAATGCAGTTTCACTGAAACCTGAAATTTCTGAGTGGTGAAGGGTTGTCTTTTTTTCCTACCCCATAGTTTTCTCCTCTCTCTGGCAGGAGCCTCTGTTCCATTGGGTATCTTACTAGGTACTTACCTGGTTGAGTTCATAAGCAAAAGGACATTGACAGGCTAACTGAGTGGACAAAAATTTGGCAGATGGAGTATAATGTTGGAAAGTGAGGTCATGCACTTTGGCAGAAAAAAATCAAAGAGTAGGTTATTATTTAAATGGAGAGAGATTGCAAAGTGCTGCAGTATGGCGGGACCTGGGGGTACTTGTGCAAGAAACACAAAAGGTTAGCATGCAGGTACAGCAAGTGATCAGGGAGACCAATGGAATCTTGACTTTTATCGCAAAGGGGATGGAGTATAAAAACAGGGCACTCTTGCTAAAGTTGTACAGGGTATTGGTGAGGCCACGCTTGGAATACTGTGTGCAGTTTTGGTTTCCATATTTACAAAAGGATATACTTGCTTTGGAGGCAGTTCAGAGAAGGTTCACAAGGTTGATTCCGGAGATGAGGGAGTTGTCTTATGAGAAAAGGTTGAGTAGGCCTCTACTCCTTGGAATTCAGAAGAATGAGAGGTGATCTTATCGAAACGTATAAGATTATGAGGGGGCTTTATAAGGTGGATCAGTTTCCACTGATAGGAGAGACTAGAACTAGAGGGCAAAATCTTAGAATAAGGGGCCACACATTTAAAACTGAGATGAGGAGAAATTTCTTCTCTCAGAGGGTTGTGGAACTCACTGCCTCAGAGAGCTGTAGGGGCTGGGACATTGAATAAATTTAAGATAGAAATAGACAGCTTCTTAAATAATAAGAGAATAAGGGGTTATGGGGAGCGAGCAGGGAGGTGGACCTGAGTCTATGATCGAATCAGCTATGATCATATTGAATGGCGGAACAGGCTCGAGGGGCCATATGGCCTACTCCTGTTCCTATTTCTTATGTTCTTATAAACCAGTGATGGCAGTGCCTTACTGCTGTGTTGCAGTACGTTAATACCTGAATGCAATGAGATATTGGACTGTCTGTATAATCTTTTCTAATCTAATAACAAAGGATAGAAACATAGAAAATAAGTGCAGGAGTAGGCCATTCGGCTTTTCGAGCCTGTACCGCCATTCAATGAGTTTATGGCTGAACATGCAACTTCAGTACCCCATTCCTGCTTTCTCACCATACCCCTTGATTCCCCTAGTAGTAAGGACCATCTAACTCCTTTTTGAATATATTTAGTGAATTGGCCTCAACAACTTTCTGTGGTAGAGAATTCCACAGGTTCACCACTCTGGGTGAAGAAATTCCTCCTCATCTCGGTCCTAAATGGCTTCCCCCTTATCCTTAGACTGTATCCCCTGGTTCTGGACTTCCCCAACATTGGGAACATTCTTCCTGCATCTAACCTGTCTAACCCCGTCAGAATTTTAAACGTTTCTATGAGGTCCCCTCTCATTCTTCTGAACTCCAGTGAATACAAGCCCAGTTGATCCAGTCTTTCTTGATAGGTCAGTCCTGCCATCCCGGGAATCAGTCTGGTGAACCTTCGCTGCACTCCCTCAATAGCAAGAATGTCCTTCCTCAGGTTAGGAGATCAAAACTGTACACAATACTCCAGGTGTGGCCTCACCAAGGCCCTTTACAATTGTAGCAACACCTCCCTGCCCCTGTACTCAAATCCCCTCGCTATGAAGACCAACATGCCATTTGCTTTCTTAACTGCCTGCTGTACCTGCATGCCAACCTTCAATGACTGATGTACCATGACACCCAGGTCTCTTTGCACCTCCCCTTTTCCTAATCTGTCACCATTCAGATAATAGTCTGTCTCTCTGTTTTTACCACCAAAGTGGATAACCTCACATTTATCCACATTATACTTCATCTGCCATGCATTTGCCCATTCACCTAACCTATCCAAGTCGCTCTGCAGCCTCATAGCATCCTCCTTGCAGCTCACACTGCCACCCAACTTAGTGTCATCCGCAAATTTGGAGATACTACATTTAATCCCCTTGTCTAAATCATTAATGTACAGTGTAAACAGCTGGGGCCCCAGCACAGAACCTTGCGGTACCCCACTAGTCACTGCCTGCCATTCTGAAAAGTCCCCATTTACTCCTACTCTTTGCTTCCTTTCTGACAACCAGTTCTCAATCCATGTCAGCACACTACCCCCAATCCCATGTGCTTTAACTTTGCACATTAATCTCTTGTGTGGGACCTTGTCGAAAGCCTTCTGAAAGTCCAAATATACCACATCAACTGGTTCTCCCTTGTCCACTCTACTGGAAACATCCTCAAAAAATTCCAGAAGATTTGTCAAGCATGATTTCCCTTTCACAAATCCATGCTGACTTGGACCTATCATGCCTCCCCTTGGACGTAAGGGCAATATCTAACTCCCTCTTGAATATATCCAATGAACTGGCATCGACAACTCTCTGCGGTAGGGAATTTCACAGGTTAACAACTCTGAGTGAAGAAGTTTCTCCTCATCTCAGTCCTAAATGGCCTACCCCTTATCCTAAGATGATGTCCCCTGGTTCTGGACTTCCCCAACATCGGGAACATTCTTCCCGCATCTAACCTCTCCAGTCCCGTCAGAATCTCATACGTTTCTATCAGATCTCCTCTCATCCTTCTAAACTCCAGTGACTAAAGGCTCAGTTGATCCAGTCTCTCATATGACAGTCCAGCCATCCCTTGAATCAGTCTGGTGAACCTTCGCTGCACTCCCTCAATAGCAAGAACGTCCTACCTCAGATTGGGAGACCAAAACTGAACATAATATTCCAGGTGAGGCCTCACTAAGGCCCTGTACAACTGCATAAGACCTCCCTGCTCCTATATTCAAATCCCCTAGCTATTAAGGCCAACATACCATTTGCCTCTTCACTGCCTGCTGTACCTACATGCCAACTTTCAATGACTGATGTACCATGACACCCAGGTCTCGTTGCACCTCCCCTTTTCCTAATGTGCCGTCATTTAGATAATATTCTGCCTTCGTGTTTTTGCCCCCAAAGTGGATAACCTCACATTTATCCACATTATACTGCATCTGCCACTCGTTTGCCCACTCACCTAACCTGTCCAAGTCATCCTGCAGCCTTTTAGCGTCCTCCTCACAGCTCACACCGCCACCCAGCTTAGTGTCACCTGCAAACTTGGAGATATTACACTCAATTCCCTCATCCAAATCATTAATGTATATTATAAATATCTGGGGTCCCAGCACTGAGCCCTGCAGCATCTCACTAGTCACTGCCTGCCATTCTGAAAAGGATCCGTTTATCCTGACTCTCTGCTTCATGTCTGCCAACCAGTTCTCTATCCACGTCAGTACATAACCTTCAATACCATGTGCTTTAATTTTACACACCAATCTCTTGTGTGGGACCTTGTCAAATGCCATTTGAAAGTCCAAATACACCACATCCACCGGTTCTTCCTTGTCCACTCTACCAGTTACATCCTCAAAATATGTTAGAAGATTTGTCAAGCAGGATTTCCCTTTCATAAATCCGTGCTGACTTGGACCGATCCTGTCACTGTTTTCCAAATGTGCTGCTATTTCATCTTTAATAATTGATTCCAACATTTTCCCCACTACTGATGTCAGGCTTAACTGGTCTATAATTACCCGCCTTCTCTATCCCTCCCTTCTTAAAAAGTGGTGTTACATTAGCTACCCTCCAGTCCATAGGAACCGATCCAGAGTCGATAGACTGTTGGAAAATGATCACCAATGCATCCACTATTTCTAGGGCTACTTCCTTAAGTACTCTGGGATGCAGACTATCAGGCCCCGGGGATTTATCGACCTTCAATCCCATCAATTTCCCTAACACAATTTCCTGACTAATAAGGATTTCCTTCAGTTCCTCCTTCTCACTAGATCCTCGGTCCCTTAGTATTTCCGGAAGGTTATTTGTGTCTTCCTTCGTGAAGACAGAACCAAAGTATTTGTTTAACTGGTCCGCCATTTCTTTGTCCTCCATTATAAATTCACCTGAATCTGACTGCAAGGGACCTATGTTTGCCTTCACTAATCTTTTTCTCTTCACATATCTACAGAAGCTTTTGCAGTCAGTTTTTATGTTCCCAGCAAGCTTCCTCTCATACTCTATTCCCCCCCCCCCCCCCATCTAATTAAACCCTTTGTCCTCCTCTGCTGTATTATAAAATTCTCCCAGTCTTCAGGTTTGCTGCTTTTTCTGGCTAATTTATATGCCTCTTCCTTGGATTTAACTCTATCCTTAATTTCCCTTGTTAGCCACAGTTGAGCCATCTTCCCTGTTTTATTTTTACTCCAGACAGGGATGTACAATTGTTGAAGTTCATCCATGTGATCTTTAAATGTTTGCCATTGCCTATCCACCGGCAACCCTTTAAGTATCACTCGCCAGTCTATTCTAGCCAATTCACGTCTCGTACCATCGAAGTTACCTTTCCTTAAGTTCAGGACCCTAGTCTCTGAATGAACTGTGTCACTCTCCATCTTAATAAAGAATTTACCATATTATGGTCACTCTTCCCCAAGGGGCCTCGCACAACAAGATTGCTAATTAGTCCTTACTCATTACACATCACCCAGTCTAGGATGGCCAGCCCTCTAGTTGGCTCCTCGACATATTCGTCTAGAAAACCATCCCTAATACACTCCACGAAATCCTCCTCCACCGCATTGCTACCAGTTTGGTTAGCCCAATCAATATGTAGATTAAAGTCGCCCATGATAACTGCTGTACCCTTATTGCACGCATCCCTAATTTCTTGTTTGATGCTGTCACCAACCTCATTACCACTGTTTGGTGGTCTGTATACAACTCCCACTAGCATTTTCTGCCCCTTTGGTATTCCATAGCTCCACCCATATCGATTCCACATCATCCAAGCTCATGTCCTTCCTTACTATTGCATTAATTTCCTCTTTAACCAGCAACGCCATCCCACTTCCTTTTCCTTTCTGTCTATCCTTCCTAAATGTTGAATACCCCTGGATGTTGAGTTCCCATCCTTGGTCACCCTGGAGCCATGTCTCCGTGATGCCAATTACATGATATCCACTAATCTGCGCAGTTAATTCGTCCACCTTATTGCGAATACCTCTCGCATTGAGGCACAGAGCCTTCAGGCTTGTCTTTTTAACACCCTTTGCCCCTTTAGAATTTTGCTGTAATATGTTCCTTTTTGCTTTTTGCCTTGGGTTTCTCTGCCCTCCACTTTTACTTTTCCTCTTTCTATCTTTTGCTTCTGCCCCCATTCTACTTTCTTCTGTCTCCCTGCATAGGTTCCCATCCACCTACTTATATTAGTTTAACCCCTCCCCAACAGCACTAGCAAACACTTCCCCTAGGACATTGGTTCCGGTCCTGCCCAGGTGCAGACTGTCCGGTTTGTACTGGTCCCACCTCCCCCAGAACCGGTTCCAATGGCCAGGAAGTTGAATCCCTTCCCCCTGCACCACTGCTCAAGCCACATATTCATCTGAGCTATCCTGCGATTCCAACTCTGACTAGCACGTGGCACTGGTAGCAATCCTGAGATTACTACTTTTGAGGTCCTACTTTTTAATTTAGCTCTTAGCTCCCAGCTCCCTAAATTCATCTTGTAGGACCTCATCCCGTTTTTTACCTATATCGTTGGTACCTATATGCACCACGACAACTGGCTGTTTACCCTCCCCTTCAAAATGTCCTACACCCGCTCCGAGACATCCTTGACCCTTGCATCAAGGAGGCAACATACCATCCTGGAGTCTTGGTTGCGGCCGCAGAAAAGTCTATCTATTCCCCTTACAATAGAATCCCCTATCACTATAGCTCTCCCACTCTTTTTCCTGCCCTCCTGTGCAGCAGAGCCACCCAAGGTGCCATGAACTTGGCTGCTGCTGCTCTCCCCTGACGAGTCATCCCCCTCAACAGTACCCAAAGCGGTGTATCTGTTTTGCAGAGAGATGACCGCAGGGGACCCCTGCACTACCTTCCTTCTACTGCTCTTCCTGTTGGTCACCCATCCCCTATCTGGCTGTGTAACCTTTACCTGCGGTAAGACCAACTCACTAAATGTGCTATTCACGTCATCCTCAGCATCGCGGATGCTCCAGAGTAAATCCACCCGCAGCTCCAGTGCTGCAGTGCGGTCTCTCAGGTGCTGCAGGCGATGCACTTCCCGCACATGTAGTCGTAGAATATAAGATTCAAAATATAAAAGCGGCAAGGAAAAAGAGTTGGTGAAACAGCAAAATTGTAATCCTTGATGAGCTGACATTAAAAGTAGACTTAACATTATTGTAAATAGGCATATATTCTCAAAACAATGCAATTTAATTCTTATAAACAGTTATAACTCCTGCATTAAATGTATTGCATTATTTTATCTCACCCTAGGATCTGGTCAGGCAAATATCCGCATGTCGCAGGGTACGTATGGGCATGTAATGCCCACAGGACAGGGTTACCTTGTACGTTGGGATTACTCGTACAGCTCTTGGACAGTTTTCACTTGTGAAATTGAAATGCTTCTACACGTGGTTTCAACAGCAGGTGAGTTGGGTACCGGTTGTTTTGCGCGAGACCTATAATGACTCAGTGATATTATGCCCTGTATATTTGTATGTGGTTTTATATTGGTGAATGTCTGTATTCAAAATGAACGAAAACTTCAATTGAAATTTTGGTAAGTCAAAATATAACATTTAAAATTTCTGCCTGTGTGCAGTCTACTCTTAATTTAAAGTTGCTTAATTCAAATTTTCTGATGATACCTATTTTTTAAGCATTAAGTGCTCACTTTTTGTGGTACAGGTATATACAGCATTCAAATCATTGGATGCTTCAATTTTTTGTGCAAAACCAACTTTGAATTATCAGGAGTAATGTTCAGAACAAATTTAAAAAGATCTTCATAATATCATTTGGAAAGTATTTTCATATGAAACAACTGAGACGTTAGCTATATGTCTTAACAAATATTTCAACTACTCTTCTGATGGATTATGTAGATAATTGTCCCAGTTGTGCAAATCCGGACAATTGGACTGACAGAGGCATTGCAACTCACCTGATATCAATTCACATACAGATTTTTTTCTTGCCGATGAAGACATGCTTAATAAATGTCTTGCATTACAAGAATTTATGATCCGAGCCCAGCTCCACTAACTTATTTCAATATCAAACAAATTGTTAATTTTGTCTATAGATTCATTGAGACCGGACATTTCATTCTGTTAACAGAAACATTTATCCATTAGTCCTTAAAGTTAAAATCCTGCAGATGTACTCTGACAGATGTTATGTATAATTTTGTCTTTTTGTACCAGATGTTCTTCTTCACAGCCGGAAGGTCAAACCCATCATTGACCTGGTACATAAAATAATCAGCACGGATTGGTCTATTACGGATTGTCTGCTGCCAATCACTTCGCGTCTGTACATGTTAATTCAACGGTAAGAATTTAAAAAAAAAAAAGGATTTTAACTTGGAAAACCATATCTTTCTGCTGGCATTGATGTGGATTTGTCTGTAAAATTGAAATAGTACAACCGTACATCGTTCCCGCTAAGCCGTGCAGCGGTCTGGAGGTCCCGCGCAGACGATCACCGGATTTTCAATGCAAGAAACCGCGCATGCGGGAAAATTCGAATAGGAAAGAGACTGCGGCACCCAAAAAACAAATTACAGGAATATTGCTGCCCTTGTGTTGCATCTACATGATCAAAATTTGGGAAACGAGACCAAAAATGACGGCCAAATTGCTTCAGTATTGGTACTGCAATTTTGGGGTATTGTACATTTCAGCTAAGAACACTTTTGTAGATCAAAATCTCTATTTTGCAAAAGATGTTCATATCTTCTGGCTTAGAAACAATTGTTCACGTACCAGTTATACATGTATTTATGTTCTCCAGTTGGTAATTTCAATGTCTCGGTATGTAATCAAATGTGTGTGTGTTTTTTTTTGGTGCTAATAGTTTCTGTGCTTGCTGCAGGCTTAGTTCAGTGATGAACCCTCCAATGGATGTGATCGCTTCCTGTGTAAATACCCTAACTGTTCTGGCCACACGGATGCCAGCCAAGGTAAGCCATGATGGGAATAATCAGTGCTGGAGTGACAACTTTGAGGTAGAGCACTTTCTTAAGGTCATATGGAAGCCACGTAATTTTTATTTTCTCCCATCTCTTTAAGTTTTTCTGCGCCATACAAAATCTACTGGCTGAGTGTGGACAGGCTAACTGTTCCCAATCCTCTGCAGTTCCACTCTTAAAGCTATATGCTAGGAAAGGGGATGGATGCAGCAGGGGTTGACCCGCTCTCTTTCTTTTTTCCTCCTCTTCTCCTGTCCTCTCTATGGGAAAGCACTAAGGGCCCAAGTTTCCACAGGATAAAAAACGGGCGCCCCTCCGAGCTGGGCGCCCGTTTTTCGCGCCTAAAACGGCACCAGAAAAAAAACGCGCTGTTCTCGAGCGCTTTGCAGCTCCTTGTCTGTTTAGGGCGGAGCCTACACTCGCGCCGATTTTGTAAGTGGGAGGGGGCGGGTACTATTTAAATTAGTTTTTTTCCTGCCGGCAACGCTGCACGTGCACGTTGGAGCGTTCGCGCATGCTCAGTGTGAAAAAAACATTGGCACTCGGCCATTTTTGTAGTTCTTTGTAGCTGTTTAATTTTTGAACATTTTTTAATAAAATCAAATTGCCATCAGCACTGAGGCTTCCCTTCTCACTGTCTCCTTCCCCTCCTTCCCCTCCGCGGCAACAAACGGCTGTCTCCTTCCCCCTCCCTCCCCTCCACGGCAACAAGCCGCTGTCTCCTTCCCCTCCCTCCCCTCCTCTGCGCGGCAACAAGCCGCTGTCTCCTTCCCCTCCCTCCCCTCTCTCCACGGCAACAAGCCGCTGTCTCCTTCCCCTCCCTCCCCTCCTCTGCGCGGCAACAAGCTGCTGTCTCCTTCCCCTCCCTCCACGGCAACAAGCCGCTGTCTCCTTCCCCTCCCTCCCCTGCGCGGCAACAAACAGCGGTTTCCTTCGAACGATGGCTGAAGCACTTTCACACAGGTAGGAAGATGGTTTATTTAAACTTTTCTTTGCTTATAAATGTTTATTCAGGTTGGATTTATTTGTATAATATTTGTAGAAGTATAAATAAGGATTTATTGTCGAATTTAATGACTTCCCTCCCCCCTCCCCCCCACCTCGTTCTGGACGCCTAATTTGTAACCTGTGCCTGATTTTTTTAATGTGTAGAACAGGTTTTTTCAGTTCTACAAAAATCTTCACTTGCTCCATTCTACTTTAGTTTGGAGTACGTTTTCACTGTGGAAACTTTCAAATCAGGTGTCAGTGGCCGGACAAGCCCCCTTTTGAAGAAAAAATTCTGTTCTAAAGTAGAACTGTTCGACCTCACTAGAACTGCAGAAAAAAAAATGTGGAGAATTGCGATTTCTAAGATACTCCGTTCTCCACCAGTTGCTCCTAAAAATCAGGCGCAAATCATGTGGAAACTTGGGCCCTAAGTCTCTGCTTGGAAACCTCCTCATGACACCACAGGTGAGATTAGTAACTCGCCCTGTGAGGAAATGTGGGTGTGAGCTAATTTCCTGTGTTACCGTTTTGGTTCTTTTGCACTGTTTCCCCATTCCACGACCTAACTGCTTCCGAAGCGGACCATGTTCCTCTGATCTGAAATCTGAGCCCTTTCACTTTCTGGCCACGCGGAGTGTGTGGACCTGGGAATTAACAATGATCCCAGCTGCAGTTTGGCCACTGGATTAAATATACCCTCTTGCTACGCTTTCATGTGCACTTTAGATTAACAGGAAATAACGGCCCTGAGTTTGCAGTTGGAGGCTTCCCGCGGGGTAATGCCTCCGATCTGTAAATAAAATGCCTGCATAACTGGTGGTTGGGAGGTTCGGAGATTCGTGATCCTAGGCCTCTCCGGGTACTTGCGGGTAGAGGCCCACGTATCGCAGGGGCGCATCAGGTTCACAAGTGCCCCGGGATCATGTGGGCCGGCCCAGTGAATGAAAGAAGGGGATCCCCATTCATGCTTATGGGGATTTCGAACATTGGAACACCCCCAAAAATACATGTACACATCAAATAAATTTTAAAAAATTACATATTTAAAATTAATTAAAATGCCATTTCATGAAATATTTAAAACAGTTACATTTTTTGAAAAATAAATTTAAATATTTTAAAAGAGCTAAAAATAACTAACTTATTGGACAGGTTTTTTAATATTTAAATGATTGACTTTTAAAAAATGTTACCAGGTGTAAGAATTTTACAGGCATTTGCTGGGCAGAAGTTCTCCGCCGGTGAATGCTCTTTTCCCGGGAATGCGTTGGACCTGTCAAAACAATTCTTGACCGTTGGCGAAAACCCAGAACTTGGTATAGCCCTTACAGGCGTGTACGCATCTCGTTTGTGCCCGTAAGGGCAGTAAATTACAGGCCATTAACATACAGGCCAGAGATTAAACGGGATAAAATAATTAATCAAATTTAGTTACAAAATCAGGTAAGGTTATAAAATAGGATGAATTGCACTAATGGTTGAGTGCAAGACATCTGTGATTTATTACCTACAGTTCATTAGAACATTCACTAATGCTTTTCCAACAGTTAGAGCAGCCTCATAGAATGAAAACGAGCCAAGAGCTGAACATTGATATAATGATCTTAACAGAAATTGAATTTGGCCCATCATCCCTTTTGTGTCTCTAATCTCCTGCCTTCCACCCTATCACAGACCTTCCCTTTTGTTCTTTCTCCCTCTCTCCCTTTCAGTGCTTGTTAAGAATCTGTCCTTTCCAAACACTCTCCAGTTCTGACGAAGGGTCATCGATCCGAAACGTTAACTCTGCTCCCTCTCCACAGATGCTGCCTGATCCACTGAGATTTCCAGCATTTTCTGTTTTTGCTCCGGAGACACCAGGTGCATTCGGATTTTTAAAAAAAGGTTCGGAGGCATATTCTGGTATGCCTTCGACCACAAATTCAGGGCCATTGTATACCTAAGGGGAATTAATTATATATTTTTTTCTGTACTTAGGTGTGGGCAGATCTACAGCACACAGGTTTCTTGCCATACTCTGTAACACAAGTCAGTGGGATTGCTCAATCCATCAGGTATTGGATTATAAATTACATCTGTTACAAAATGAAATATAGGATGCTAACAAATTTGACGGATTACTTAAGGCTAATTCCTGATAGAAGTGTTACACTTTCTATTTCTTTATTCCATTGCCACTCCTATTACTTTCTTTCCTTGTCTCTTGTGAGCAGTGTTGCCTTTGTGTGTCAACCTGGCTCACACTTGAAAAGTCAGATTTAAATTGGGGGAAATGTATAGATACTTCCAGTATGGATCACATTTTTTTAAAAAACAATTAAAAAAAAAAGAAACTTATTCATTCCTGGGATGTGAACGTCGCCGGCAAAGCCAGCATTTATTGCCCATCCCTAATTGCTCTTGTGAAGGTGCTGATAGGGAGGGAGTTCCAGGATTTTGACTCAGCGATGTTGAAGGAACGGCGATATACTTCCAAGTCAGAGTGGTGTGTGACTTGGAGGGGAATTTGAAGGTGGTGGTGGTGTTCCCATGCGCTTGCTGCTCTTGTCCTTCTAGGTGGTATAGGTCGTGGGTTTTGGAGGTGCTGCCGAAAAAGCCTTGGTGAGTTGCTGCAGTGCATCTTGTAGATGGTACACACTGCAGCAATGGTACGTTGGTAATGGAGGAAGTGAATGTTTAAGGTGGTGGATAGGCTGCCAATCAAGCGGCCTGCTCTGTCCTGGATGGTGTTGAGCTTCTTGAATGTTGTTGGGGCTGCAGTCATCCAGGCAAGTGGAGAGTATTCCATCACAGTCCTGACTTGTGCCTAGTAGATGGTGGAAAGGCTTTGGGGAGTCAGAAGGTGAGACACTCGCTGCAGAATACCCAGCTTCTGACCTGCTCTTGTTGCCACGGTGTTAATGTAGCTAGTCCAGTTAAGTTTCTGGTCAATGGTGACCCCCCAGGATGTTGATGGTGGGGGATTTGGCGATGGTGATGCCGTTGAATGTCGAGGGGCGGTGGTTGGACTCTCGCTTGTTGGAGATAGTCAGTGCCTGACACTTATGTGGCGGGAATATTACTTGCCACTTATCAGCCCAAGCTTTATATATATTAGTAACATAGAAACATAGAAAATATGTGCCCTTCGAGCCTACACCACTGTTGATTTCTGGATTCTTTTACCTCAATCTGGTTCAGCAAAATTACTGAAACGAATACCGTTTGTGCTTTAAACAAAGCAAGCTTTTATTTAAAAAGCAAATCCCGATCGGGGACTTTATCAGACAGAAGGAATGCAAGTCTGTTCGAACGCACCCACTTCCTACGGACAAAGTGACGTTACATTGTAAAGGCACGATGGTTAATACATTTTCGGCAAAAGATAACAAGATAGGGCTAGAGTGACATCCTAGTCCAGCCTATCCTCTTAGATCCCTCTTTCCCTTTGTCCACTCATAAGCCGACCTAAGTATGGTCTGATTTTAAACAAAGACCTTCTGTTAATGTTTCAGGTTAATAACATGATTTAATAAGACCTTGAGGTTTTTCTGCAAGCTGTGGGTTTTGTTTCAATATGTGTTAGTGTTGTAACATTTCGCAGTCTCGAGTCTGAGATGTCATGGCTATTCCTCCATGAATTCTTTGTTAGCTTATACTGTCCCTGTACAATTCCCATGTTCTCAACTTCAATGTCTCTATACATTTTTAAACATTCACATTCCCCCCTTTTATCATTCCATGATAACACTTAGGATCATTCTAGGAGTATCGCATTCATCCGTTCACACTCTATTTCCTGAATCATATTGTTGTTAGTGTCGAGTAGTTCTTTAGTTCGTTGGATCATAACTCAGGAGCCCTTGACCACAAGAGGGTTTGCTAACCTTGCCATCATTACTTTACAACAAAGGTTAAGGAAACCAACAATTAGATAGGATCTCCAAGATCCATCTGATAGCCAACCAAACCAGCTAGATCCTTCTGCTGGTGTGGATAACTTCTTCACCTTCCTTCTTATGTGATCAGCGAGATTGGTTATGTTTTCTGAACTATCAGGAATGTAAGTGCAACATTCAGATCCTATCAGGGCACACGTTCCCCCTTTCTCAGCTAACAGGTAATTGAGGGCCATTCGGTTTTGTAATGCTACGGTCCTTATTGCTACCATTTCAGCTGTAATGCCCTCCAGCGCTTCAGCAGTATTGTATTGGCACCCCTCCTCTCGTGATAGTTTGGCTCCGAATCCATCTGACAGTCTCAGTTAGGGTTAGTGGAACGGGGCGCAAAGGAATTCCCCCTTTGGAATGTATAGGGAATGTGAACACACCCAACATCTAGAAAAGTTCCCATTTTGCGCATAAACATAAGACATGTACAAAAAGGTGTTTACATGGAGCTCTCGTCTCTGTCTCCCCTCCCATGCGCCGAAACTGTCATATATCAACACTATTATACAGACTGTGGCATACAGACAGTTTCATCTTATGGCTCAGGATTCAGATAAATAGTCCAATTATTTTGCTGATTAAAAGAGTTCAGTTTTCCCGTCTCTCTTCTCAGGTCACCGTCGGTGTAGCTGGCTGTCTATCACTACGGGTAAAAGTTCAAACTGGTCCACGTTCCAATTAGGATGCCAACGGCCTTGTTCAGCTATGGAGAAGAGGAAGTCTGGAACAGAAACGGGAATTAGAATAACCAGTAAAATAGGTTCGTTAGAGGGTGGTGAGCTTGCAGTGGTGCAGGTGAACCCAGGCACTTTTCCCCTCAACCTTGGCTGCAGTGGGGGTAGTGAGTAACACATGAAAAGGCCCCTCCCATTGTGGCTCTAATCCCTTCCGAATCCATACTTCCCTGGTGCCACGAGGGACAATTCGGGTAAAACTGGGAGGTCGGGGTGAGCATCTTGAACCTGGTTGTGAGCTAGTCGCAGAGCCTGAGTCAGAGAAAGAACATAGGTGGTCATCAGTCAAGCTGAGATACCATATCTAGGAACAATTTCCCTCATTAACACCTTAACAACAGTTTGAGCCTTATTGTCCAGGGTAGGGTAGGCTTCAATCCATCTGCTAAACACATCTACTATTACTAACATATTTGTAACACTGAACTTTTTGCAACTCAATGTAGTCCAACTGAAATGTCTCAAAGGGACCTTCAGGTAGGGGCGTTTTACCCCAATCGCAGGGGACTCCCTTCCCTGGATTATGTTGCTGGCAAACCAGGCAACGACTACTGATGTTCTGGGTGAGCGCCTGGAGTCTAGGGTGCCACCAAGTAGCCAAAAGTGTATCACTCGTGGTTCTTGCTCCACAATGAGTAGCAAAATGCATACAATCAATAACCCATAGAGCCAACTCGTCAGACATGCAAGTCTGTTCCGTGGGAGTGGTCCAGAGTTTAGAAACATTGTCATAAGTACATGCATAATATTTCCACAACAGTTTATCTTTTTCAGGAGCATCCCCCTGTGCTTTTATAACATCTTGGATGGTTGGCATTGGTTTTTCCGAGGCTAACTTATCCTTCGCAGGATTTTTAGTCTGACTCATCATTTTGGGCACTACCATCTGTTGGTCACGAGAGGCCTGTTTAGCCTCTTTGTCAGCATAGTGGTTCCCTATTATCAACCGGGGATTTTCCGGTGGTGTGGGCAGTACTTTTAACAACGGCAATGTGCTTGGGGAGCATGAGGGCTTGCAACAAATCAGATACTAGTTGCTTATGGGATATCTAATTTCCCTGTGAGGTTAGGAATCCCCTATTTTTCCATAATTGTCCGAAATCATGGGCCACCCAAAAGGCATACCTAGAGTCGGTATAGATATTGACTTTGAGATCTTTGGCCAAGATACAGGCTCGGGTGAGGGCGAATAGTTCAGCTTGTTGGGCAGAATAGGCGGTTTCAAAAGCGGCAGATTCCAAGACCTGATTCTCCTGTTTTACTATGGTGTATCCTGAGATTCGTGTACCTTCTGGATTAATAGAAGAACTTCCGTCAACATACATAATACAGTCTGGATCTTCCATTGGTACATCAACTAAATCTTCCCTGACTGATGTGGCCTCTTAAATTAAAGATAAACAATCATGACTGGGTTCTTCCTCATCTTGGGGTGGCTCAGTAAGAAAACAGGCCGGATTAATTGCAGTACAGTGCCGAAAGGTCAGTTTAGGATTGCCTGTGATTTCAGTGGGTTCTGTCGGCTAGAGGGCCAGTCCACATTGCCCTGTACTGGGATCTCAATCGGATCAATGGGAGTATAACCCACTTGGGAGGGGTCCTCTGCCCACACATGCGGATCCACATAGTCAGGTATGCCAGAGCCAGTATGATGCTGCAGAGTCGTTAAGACCTTCTTGGGGTCCCCGTGGAATTGGACTGTTCGGCCATGTTTTACAATTTGCACATCCCGGCTGGTAGGGTCAGCCTCGTCTATAGCCTGGCGCACCATAACTTCCAAATCTTTAGCGTGGTGGGGCTCTTTTTTCAACCACGCTGCCCCTCGCTGCAGCAGGAACGCCATCTTGCCTCTGTCCTCGAGGTCGACTGCCTTGATCCTTCTCTCCCGCGATTCTGCCACAACCGCTGGAAGGGTACCTATGAAATTGATCATCTTCCCCAGGAGTCCTGCCACTGGAGCTGGGAAGGTATTTTTAGATCGTTCCAGTCGGATCATTGCCACGCAGTCGTGATGGATGGTCTGTGCCTCAGGTGCTGCACTGGTCTGTTCTCTGGTGCCTGGCCCAAGCAAAGGTGAGGTTTTGCTCTGCCTCTGAGCATGGGGGACATCGATTGCTGGAGTGAAGAGGTCTTCCCATTTCCACTGGGATCGTATGCTAGGGTCACGTGATAGGGTGCCTGCGGCAGGTCCAGAGACCACCACTGAGGGGTTCTAGTGGTATAATACTGCCGCTTAAGGGTTCCTTGTTTTACAATAATCCCATTATCTCCACACTCCAAATGCAACTGGAATTTGCAGAGGAGGTCTCTAGCCATCAAGTTACAGTCCAGATTGGTTGTGATAACAAATCGATGTTCCACCGATTCTTCCTGGTAACCCATTTTAACCGGTTCTGACACTGGGAATGTAGAGACTTGTCCCAGGAATCCTGACAGTCCCTGTGTTTCAGTGAAGGCGGGGAGTTTAAGCTTTGATTGTACAGAAGACATGAAGGCTCTCGTATCTATCAAGAAGGGTTGCCACTCATCATCGGTTCGTCACCCGGAGAGGGGGTCCCTGCGTAGTCAATACGAATCGGGGGACGGTTGGCCAAAGGGGTTGTTCTGGGAGAAGTTAGTGTAAGATCCCCATCCTCTCCCCCCTTCCCCCCTCCTCTTCCTCCTCTTCCTTTTTCGTGCTGATGGGAGGGACAATTTCTATTCCAATGTCCTTCTTGCCCACAAATAAAGCATCCATCTCGTCTTTCCCAGCCCCGACCTATTCCCATACCAGGCCGGGGACAGTAGGGCGGTCCGTAGTTAGCAGGGCCCGGGCCATTTGGGTGTTTGATATAACCGTATCCCTGTTTATCCACCCAACCCTGCACGCAATACTGCGGTTCCATCTGGTATCCCCTTGGGTCGGGTTTTGGTCCTTCCACCCGAGGCGGCTCTTCCTTTCTAGTCACGTATTCAGTCTTGACCCGGGTTGGGGGCGCACCTCCCCCCTCTCCTTTCTTTTCCTGCCAATAATATTTAACCGCCCTTTCCATCTGGGCTTTACTATTATCTGCCCAATTATTTGTCCGGATAGCGTGAGCAACCGAATAGGGCAGGCACTGAAGTAGGATAGCGCAGAATTGAGGAGAAGGCATTATCTCCTGATTGACTCTCGTATATTTCAATCGGCAGTTTCTTCACGCTTGGGTTTAGTTTCTAATACTGATGGGCTTCTGAAGGGTCGTGGTGAGAGAATTGAAGATAGCGTTTAGGCGATCCTGGATATCGTTAGGGTGAGCAACCAACAATGCATCATGAGTAGCACGTCCTAGGTGAGTTAGAAATCGGGTGTGTTCAGTTGGGCTCAAGGTTTGCTTTACCAAGGCCCACAGGTCCCTTGATTCTGCATTATAAACTGAAATAGTTGTTCGAAGATCACATAGACATCTATAGTGGGGTGGTCTGCACCTTGTTGTGCATCAGGGTTTGGCATTGGTCTGACAGGGAATTGGTGTCGGGACTTTGGGATCTTGGAAATCATTTCTAGGTCGGAGGATGTTTCGGAGCTGTCTGACTGCTTGACAGTTCTGCGTCTCGATCGGCGGGGGTGTTCGCTATGTCTTTCACAACTTGGACTGGTAGATTGACTAGAAGATTTACGGGACTGTCTGTGATATCGAGATATAGTTCTCCCCTTTCGAGTGTGAGATCTGGTCCTTTCGGCTATATTGCTTGTGAACTGGGGATCCGAATCGCTATCACAGGATGAGGAGTCAGTTTGGGTTTGTTGCTTTGGTGGTATGGGGTTATTTTTAACTCCTCTCGCCGGAGTGTAAGATGGAGGGTGTTGGGAAGAGGACTGGAGCAAGGGGCCAGGGGGTGCGGGAGGCGCCGTTGGGCGCTGAGTCAGTGACCACTCATCAATTTCATCATCAGCCTCAGTTAACACAAAGCCAGCCATTTGACTGCGTAGTCGGTCAATACCTTTCTCAGAGGTCCCAGAGGATCTCTTAGTAAGTTTCTCGTGCGCACATTCTTTTTTTTTTAAGACGTCTACAGTTTTAACAGGTGTTCCCTCTTTCAATGAGAGTCCCAATTTAATAGCATTTATTTGCCAACTTGACAGAAGTGATGCATCTTTTAATTTTTGACAATCCCTGTGCTTTTTTTGCTACCTCTACACTTCTAGTACCATCTAGAGGCCACTGGTCATCTCCTAATAATTTGTTCAGGGCTCCTGATAATTTTCTAAAGTCTTCAACTCTTTCAGGGAATTCCTCACATAACTTTTGTAGCAGACTATCCGCATCCGTTGTTTTATCCAACTGATTACCCATTTTCACGCTGCCCCTCGTATTTAAACTGACTCTAATTACCGTGTCGTTACGCGTTCGCGTCGTCGTGCGATTTGAACAAACTTAAAATAAACACAGACTTTACTGAAACTAACACTGACTTTGAACAAACTCAAAATAAACGGACTTTACTAAAACTAACACTGACTTCCGCGTCGCCCCGCAGTTCGCGTCGCCGCGCGATTTGAAACACTTAAAATAAACACAGACTTCCGCGTCACTCCGCGGTTCGCGTCGCCGCGCGATTTAACAAACTTAAAATAAACACAGACTTACTGAAACCAGCACTGACTTCGGCATCACCCTGCGTTTCACGCTGCTGCGCGTCTGCGTCGGCCCACGTTCACTCTGCCGCGCGCTCGCGCCGCCGCACGTCCTACGCTGCTGCGCGTTCGCGCCGCCGTGCGTCTGCGTCGGCCCACGTTCACTGCCGCGCGCTCGCGCCGCCGCACGTCCCACGCCGCTGCGCGTTCGCGCCGCCGCGCATCTGCGTCGGCCCACGTTCACTGCCGCGCGCTCGCAAATCCAGATCGGGGACTTTATCAGACAGAAGGAATGCAAGTCTGTTCGAATGCACCCACTTCCTACGGACAAAGTGACGTTACATTGTAAAGGCACGATGGTTATACATTTTCGGCAAAAGATAACAAGATAGGGCTAGAGTGACATCCTAGTCCAGCCTATCCTCTTAGATCCCTCTTTCCCTTTGTCCACTCATAAGCCGACCTAAGTATGGTCTGATTTTAAACAAAGACCTTCTGAAAACATGATTTAATAAGACCTTGAGGTTTTTCTGCAAGCTGTGGGTTTTGTTTCAATATGTGTTAGTGTTGTAACATTTCGCAGTCTCGAGTCTGAGATGTCATGGCTATTCCTCCATGAATTCTTTGTTAGCTTATACTGTCCCTGTACAATTCCCACGTTCTCAACTTCAATGTCTCTATACATTTTTAAACATTCACACCACCATTCAATAAGATCATGGCTGATCATTCACCTCAGTACCCATTTCCTGCTTTCTCTCCATACCCCTTGATCCTTTTAGCCGTAAGGGCCATATCTAACTCCCTCTTGCATATATCTAACGAACTGGCTTCAACAACTTTCTGCGGTAGAGAATTCCACAGGTTAACAACTCTCTGATTGAAGACGTTTCTCCTCATCTCGGTCCTAAATGGCTTACCCCTTATCCTTATTATAATTCCTTGTCAGATCTGGTCCACTTTGCACACACTTTTGGTCGTCTTCCCTATACAAAATTACAGAATTGAGGGAGATGAAACCTGGTGTAAGGATTTGCAATGAAAGGAATGTTAATGTATGAGAGGATGCAAGAGACAACTATCACAGAATGTTAATATAGACAGTATTAGAGGTACAGATCAGTTAGATTTCTTAAAGCACTGCAAATTAATAGTATACATGTGAATGGAGAAACTTCTTCAGAAATAAGGGTTGCTGGAAACTTCTTCATTTTACTATGATCTTTTGGAGCCTTCCTACTTATCTGCGTCCGTAGACTTTCACCCAGGTGATTTTAAGAGGTGACCAAACAAATTTGCTTCCGGGTGTCTGAAACATGTTGGCTTATGATGTGAAGCTTATCTTTGTTGAAGATTATTGTAGCATGGATGTAGCTACAGGCTGACATTGAAGATTTGTGCCAAACTTTGCTCTCTTCTGTTTCTGTAGTTCTGCTTCTTAAATTCCCACTTCCTTCCCCTGCCCACCTTAGGGCTTTTAAAATGTTTTCCTCATTGATTTGCCTTTTACTGTCCTGGTGGTGAGGAGTGGTAAATTCTACACTTCTTGAGGGCACAGGAATGGTGTTGATTCTTTCTAAGGAGTTAAGAACATAAGAAATAGGAGCAGGAGTAGGCCATTCGGTGAATTGCCCATAAACATTGCAGCTTTCTCTGTAAATTATTTCTGAGAGATTGCCTCTCTCTGAGTTGTATTTTATTGTAATTGATGGGGGCGGGGGGGAGAATGGACAGAAAATAATCATCTTTTCTTCTTGCAGGGCTGAAGGAATGCAGGCTGGTAGTTACGGTAACTTGCTGTTGAGTATTGAAAGACCACCGGGCGAGTACAGTGTCACACTGGCCTTTCTGCGACTGGTTACAACACTTGTCAAGGTAAAGCTGCTCGTTAAATGCATGTGTTTAAATTGTTTAGCTCTTCCTGTTGGAAATTAAATAATCTCCGAAAGCCTGTATTGGAGCTTATAAAGAACACTAAAGTTAATGGTGCAGTGTGTTGGAACGTTTTCACTATTGCCTCCTGGACCTTGGTAACAATCCAGCTCAGACACATGATAGCTTGAACTTTTGGTCCAACATTACTGTGGTTTATTTTGCAGCAACTAGCTCCCAGCTTTCTTTTCCTCGCCACGGAAATCCAATCATCGAGCCCATCCTGTGGAGAACCCTCAGGAAAGGAGGGAGAAAATGAAGAGCTTAAAAAAAAAAACTGAGTGGTAGTTGTTGTAAAATGAGTCGCTACTATTGGACCAAATAACCAGATGATTGTATGTAAGCTGATAGCACAAGCTGTTATATTAAATCACCATTTTTGTGTTTGTTGCTCTTTTAACTTGGATAGCAAAAGTTTTTGCGAAACTACCAAAACGCACACTTAATTCAGAATGCAGTATGTGCATAAAATAGTTGCTTCTTGTGTTTTCCGTTGTGTCTTCACGTATTGATTAATTAAAATATTGGAAGACTTGTGATGGAACAAGATCTGTCCTAATTTTAATTGGATTTGGACATTGCATCTTTTTGTATTAAATTTTAGATGAACAAATGTAAATTGTTTTGTATAAATTGGTGGCTAGAAGTTTCTTTTTGTGTATGTATGAATACATGCAACCCCATCTGAAGCCTTCACAATGCTAAGTTGCACCAGCTATTTGCTCCTTGTGAAAACTTTTGATTGCCTCAGTGATTATTGAACTCTGCTGATCAAGTTATGGATATTTAATAGATCAATGGATGAGTTGACTTGTAGTTTCCTGTCTGATTGCTTGGGACAGAAATGCAGTATTTTTATTACTTAACAAAAGTTAATAGGCAAAGCGCGCCTAGGTGATGGGAGCAATTAATATGGATGACTGGGCTGTCAATTGCCCATAATTTACAGTCGATTGCATTTGTAATTGTTCCAGGCCTTTGAAAGGTTAAAAACTGAAATAGTGCCTGTTGTCTGTTTGGAAATGGCTCAACAGTTACTTATAATAGCGGTCCCACCATTGGATTCGGCTAGAAAGACCCTCAGTTTTTTTTTGTCCTGAAGGTGGCAAATTGCTTGAATCAGGTATCTAAGAGGTAGCCCTCATATCTTTGCAATCTATCTTGATTCAAAGTTCTATAGCTAGACTTTTGGCTTAGTTCAATCAGTTCCATTGCACATGTAGGTTGCTGTGGTGAGGCATGACGATGTGTGCACTTGCATAGAAATTTAATCCAACGACTGCAATTTTGGTATCAAAATGCAATTTTAAAAGTACCGGTGAGAAATTCATCGTGTTGCTATTTGCATCTGCTGATTTATTCTGTATAATCCTCCTTATAATAAACTGAATTAATAATTTTTAGGCTGAGTCATATGGTGGTTTTCCACCAGTTTTGGAGATCAGGACTATATGGTGATATCTCGTCCTATTTTCAGTGCATATTGTAATGGTATAAGGGTTCAATGTTTGCTCAGCAGCACGTTATTCCATATATTTGATGCATAATTTCAAAACATAGGCTTGTAGAAAATAGAGGGTTAGGTGATGAATAAATGCTTTCAAATGACAGAAATGGCTTATATTGTAAAAAAGCACAGCAAAATTATGGCACAGCTGGAATTACCTCTGGTGTACTGCAGTACAATCCATTCTTCATGACCAAACGATTATGGATTGTATATATTTAATAGATAGATTTTAATGATGGGGATGCTGGTGAACAGGAAAAGTATATGATTAAAATCATGAGATGGGCTTCATAGGATTGACCTCATCTCGGTCATGTCTTATTTTCTTAGTATCCTGCTTTGTATCTGTTAGTGGCACAGATATAATCAGATTAAGATAATCCAAGTAGTATAGGCACCACGCACATCATGTCACTATTGTGATCGGGGAAGAGTCTGACTTTTGTGTGTTTGTGCATTTCAACAGGGACAGCTGGGAAACACTCAGAGTCGCGGTCTCATGCCTTGTGTGGTCTTTGTTTTGAAAGAATTGCTACCAACCTACCATAAATGGCGTTACAACATCTATGGCGTACGAGAGGAAATTGGTAAGGGTTCCTGCACAAATCATTATGTAAACCTGTTCTCCCATTAAGACGGAGGATTTATGTAGCACCTAATTGTGTTTCTCAAACTCAAAGTGCTTCATATATAATGAATTACATTTTACAGTTATTGCCGTTAGGTGAGTAGACACAATAACCATTTTGTGCACAGCAAGCTCCCATTAACAGTGACGATCGTTGATCTGTTTTTTGGTGGTGGTGGATGAGGGAGGAATGTTGGTCAGGGCACTAGGAGAGCTCCCTGCAAATAATGACACGAGACCTTCAATATGCACCAGAGCCAGCAGCGCAGGCAAAGCCTTGGTTTAGTATCTCATCTGATAGATGACACCCCTGACAACTCGCACTCCTTCAGTACTTTATTGGAGTGTCAACATAGAGTATGTCACCCAGTTCTGGAGTAGGGTTTCTGACTTGAATTGGAGTGCTGCTTTTTGAGCCAAGCTGATATTACTTGCCCATTTAATTGCACCTACTGGCATATTTAAGACTTGAGAGTATGCATTAGTGCTATGGATGCTATAATACTTATAGGTTTGTTGACTTAGCACTTAAAATAATTCTTTCATAAAATAAAGTCCAAGTTTGTATGGTGCTGGAAATGGAAGTAAATTGGGTTATTTAGATTTTCCATGAATTGCCCACTGCAAACTGCTGTGCTTTAATAGTATGGTTTAGTTAACAGCTACATATGTAAGTTGTCTTTCTAACCAATTTTAAAACCTAAATTCACCATCATGTCTATTTCAATACAAACGTCCAAGTACACACTAGTAAGCTTAGCTGTTGATGTGACATGTTGCTGCACCTGTGTGGTATTGCTTACCTGCGATTCTGTGTTTTCTGAATCCTGTATGGAAAAGCTCATCCGATAACTGCACCTATCAGTGAAGCTCATGAATTTTCATTTCTCCAGCCATCACAGACGGTGTTTCTCATACCAGCCCCATTAGCGCCAAATTCATTATTTTATTCATCTATCGGACCTACTGAGAAAGCACAATACACCTTGGTAATTGTCTGCAGCAACAGCTGGTTCTTGCACTGCTTGGAGATCTTTTCAGTGCGCAGAGTAGAAACACATTTGTTATGACATTATCCAAATCAATTATTCACTAACTTTTTGTTCAGGACCATTCTCAACAATGTTGCACTATGGAATAATGGTCTCAGCCCAAATTTACCACATGCTTAGCTCCTGATTTCAAGTTGCTGATTGCCGCTCAGGCAAATTCCAGGGGAGGGGGAGACAAGAATGATAATTCTATTAAAACTGGAGGTCCATTAGTTTGATTAGAGCATTTACTCAATGGATTCTGGAATAGCTTTGCTTCCTAATGACATTCATTTGCTTTCTCTCCTTGGCGAGCAAGAGAAAGAAATAATGGTGCAATTCAGTTCGCCAATATCCTGGTAGGCTGCGAAATTAGGCTCAGGCATAACAACAACAGGTTCCATTTCTCTAGTGCCTTTAATATAGTGAAACGTCCCAAGGTGCTTTACAGGAGCGTTACTAAAAGAATATTGACACCGAGCCACATAAGGAGGTATTAGGACAGACGACCAAAAGCTTGCTCAAAATGGGTAGGTTTTAAGGCGCGTCTTAAAGGGAGAGAGAGCTAGAGAGGTATTATGCCCTTTGCCAACACACTTTGTTTTCTCATAAGATTATAGGTTCCATAAATTAATTCTATGATCCAACGCTTACAATTTATGACATGCAATGGATGGGAGTAAACGTTCTTGGGCATAATAGTATATCTTTGTATCGCTGGGCTGTGTACTGGCCGTTTGCCATACCTGTCTGATATCTTCATTAGCTGGAAAATCACTGCACTGTCAAATCATTTAGTTCAGACTGAAGCTGCAAATGGACTCGCGCTAACAATATGAAAACAGCACAACAATATTAGACTTAAACACAGTTTGTTCCGATTCTAGAAAATAAAGCGCTTAGTTTCCAAGTCCCTTTTCAAACACTAAACTGGGTCCTTTGAGATTTTTATGTAAGCATATTCCTTATTCCCATGAGATTCTGTCTTGCCAGATAAAAAAGAGATGTAATAAAGTTGTACTGAGTGAAGACAGCTAGCAGTTAAATATGAAATGTACATCTCCATATAGCTTTTTACACTTTAGATATAAAGCACATCTTTTCACATAAGGCAAGTATCATAAAATTACAAATTCTTTCTCCACCAATTGGTAATCTATATTAATCCTACTTCCAGAGTGCATAAGACATAGACAACACCAGCCACCCTCTCTTGACACTATGCGTCTGGAAACCATTGCAGGTCTCCAATTTTTTATAATCGGAGGGAGGCAGTTTTGGTGCAATTAGTGTGTACTGATTTCGACAACATTCTGTATTGGCTCAACTACCACACACACCCACACAGCAAAGACAAAAGCATTCCTTTCAGAATGCAGTTAATAACATTCCAATTTAAATTTGCCATATTTGGGCTAGTTAAACATTTGAGAATAGATACAATACAGACATTTTATGACATGATGCGGGATGGGATTTTGCACCAGTACTGTTCATTTAAATTAATGTCTGCTAACACATATGTTCACATTGTGATATTACCATACCCCATAATCACCCTGGAAACGGGTTAAGTATCAAGAAACAAATAGAGCAATATTTACCTTTTGGGACCCTCCTATTTTTAAAAATGCTCTATTTGTTTAGTTAAGGTGAGCAATGTACGTGGAGGTATCATGCAATTTTAATCCAGTTGCAATTTCATGTTCTTATCAATATCATAGGTTGCCTGATTCTTGAACTTATTTATACCATCCTGAACCTGAATCCTACGGAGGAATCACAAGGCAGGTATGGTACAAGGAATGCGTGTTTGCAGTCTGAATTTATTTTTGGGGAGGGAGGATTTTATTTGACAAAAAACTTAACATTTTTCTTTCCTCCATTCACTAGTTCACACAGTCTTCAGACTTTGTGCACCCATTGTTTGGCAAACACAGAAGCAGGGCAGGCCATCATAAATATTATGGCTATTGGGGTGGACACCATTGATGCGGTAATGGCAGCACAACCCAGCAGGTAAGTTGTAATACTGAGTTTGGTTTGGCAAGGTGTTTATAGGAACTTCAATGAACTCCCATTGCATTTTCAGCAGTACTGAGGTTCTACTGATTGACGTCACTAGAAAGTTTTCTAAATGCTGCACAACATAAAATACCTGCACCTACAAAACTTTGTAAAAGATTTAATGGTAGGTTGTGTGTGAGGGGTCGCATATAATTGGTACATATAAAAGCAATCACTCTTGTTAAATTTCAAATAATAATCTGCTAAAAGTGGACGATTATTTAGATTTTTTGCTGTACAGCATACCAAGTGCTGGTGAGTAGATAATTTCTTCACCTTTCCCAATCGTTAATGGCTTCAAATACTCACAGGTCATATAGGGTACACGTTTGATGCAAAGCAAACCCTTTAAAAAATTTTTCTCCCTCAGCAGCAATTACGTATTAGAAAAGTGGGTGCTGATGTTCAGTTTGACAGTTCTGTTTTTCACAGCTATTTTGTTTCACTGAGTGAGGTTACAAGATTTTAATGCTGAATGGTAGACATTTTTGTGCTATGAACTCATGCTCACTAGGAACTGCATTGAAACTACCCAAACGCATTTCACTTGGCAGTCTTATTGTCGACCAAGGATACAGAATCTTGGGATCACTCCTCGTGTCACGTGCTGGATTAATTAGCGAGGAACAAGTAAGATGTGTCAAAACATGGCTAAAACGACAGTGTAAAATGGAGGGCTTCCGGTTCCTGGAACGTTGGGAGAAGTTTTGGGGTGGGGAAGCTGTTCATGCGGGATGGGCTTCACTTAAGTGGTAGATATGGAGGATTTAAATTAGGCAAGGGGAAGGTAAACAAACAAACTAAAAAGAAAGGAAATGAATGCCTGTGAGGAAAATGAAGTCCTGGTCATCATTAACAATAACAACTTACATTTAATAGTATCTTTAAGGTAGAAACGTCCCAAGGCATTTCACAGGAGTATAATCAAGTAAAAATTGACACTGAGCCAAACAAAGGAACTATTAGGTGGAATGATTAGAAGCTTGGTCGAAGAGATGGTTTTAAGGAGCATCTTAAAGGAGGAGAGAGATTTGGAGAGGTTTTTAGGGTGGGAATTCTAGAGCTTAGGGCCTAGATGATTGAAGGCATATCAGCCAATGGTGGGGGATGCATAAGAGGCCAGAGTTGGAGGAACACAGAGTTGTCGGAGCGTTGTAGGGCTGGAGGAAGTTAGAGATGGGGGGGGGCGGGGAAGTGAGGTCTTGAAGGGATTTGAACACGATGCAAATTGTAAATTGAGGATCTGGGAGCCAATGTAAGTGAGGGGTGTTTGGTGCGCTTAGTATATGGGCCACAGAGGTTTTGATGAGGTAAAGTTTATGGATGTGGTGGATGGGAAGCCGGCGACAGGGCAACACTGGAATAGACTCATCTGAAGGTGACAAAAGCATGGATGAGTGTTTCAGTCATCATCATCATCATAGGCAGTCCCTCGGAATCAAGGAAGACTTGCTTCCACTCTTAACATGAGTTCTTAGGTGGCTGTACAGTCTACGAGGCCCACAGTTTCTGTCACAGGTGGGGCACAGTCGTTGAGGGAAGGGGTGGGTGGCATGCTCTTTCCACTGCCTGCGCTTGATTTCTGCATGCTCTCGGCGACGAGACTCGAGGTGCTCAGCACCCTCCCAGATGCGCTTCCTCCACTTAGGGCGGTCTTTGGCCCAGGGTCTCCCAGGTGTCACTGGGGATGTTGCACTTTATCAGGGAGGCTTTGAGGGTGTCCTTGTAATGTTTCCGCTGCCCGCCTTTGGCTTGTTTGCCATGAAGGAGTTCCGAGTAGAGCATTTGCTTTGGGAGTCTCGTGTGTGGCATGCGAACTATGTGGCCTGCCCAGCGGAGCTGATCAAGTGTGGTCAGTGCTTCGATGCTGGGGATGTTGGCCTGGTCGAGGACGCTAATGTTGGTGCGTCTGTCCTCCCAGGGGATTTGTAGGATCTTGCGGAGACATTGTTGGTGGTATTTCTCCAGCAACCTTGAGGTGTCTACTGTACATGGTCCATGTTTCTGAGCCATACAGGAGGGTGGGTATTATTACAGCTCTGTAGACCATGAGCTTGGTGGCAGTTTTGAGGGCCTGGTCTTCAAACTATTCTGTTCCTCAGGCGGCTGAAGGCTGCACTGGAGGCAGTATTGGATCTTGTCATCAATGCCTGCTCTTGTTGATGGGAGGCTCCCGAGATATGGGAAGTGGTCCACGTTGTCCAGGGCCACGCCGTGGATCTTGATGACTCTGGGACAGTGCTGTGCAGTAAGGACAGGCTGGTGGAGGACCTTTGTCTTGCTGATGTTTAGCGCAAGGCCCATGCTTTCGTACGTCTCAGTAAATACGTTGACTATGTCCTGGAGTTGAATCTCTATGTGCGCAGACGCAGGCGTCGTCCGCGTACTGTAACTCGACGACAGAGGTTGGGGTGGTCTTGGACCTGGCCTGGAGACGGCGTAGGTTGAACAGCTTCCCATTGGTTCTGTAGTTTAGTTCCACTACAGCGGGGGGAGCTTGTCGACTGTGAGGTGGAGCATGGCAGCGAGGAAGATTGAGAAGAGGGTTGGGACAATGACGCAGCCATGGATGAGTGTTTCAGTAGCAGAGAGGCGGAGACAGGCGATGTTAGAGAGGGAAATAGGTAGTCTATGTGTTCGAGAGGATATGAGGTTGGAAGCCTAGCTTGGGGTCAGATAGTGTGCCGAGGCTGTTAACCGTCAGCTTCAACAATTCAGTTCAGCAATTCCCTCCCTAAATCTCTCCGACTCTCCACCTCTTTCTCCTCCTTTAAGACCTTCCTTAAAACGTACTCTTTCTAAGTTCCCAATAAAGAATATTGCAATTATGAAACTTTTCCTCTGAATGTTGAGTATTTTATATATCTGCATGCTTTGACAATTTAAAACTATAAATGTTATTTAACTTTCTGCTCTTGCTTTCCTCCCCTCCCAACCAATTGCCCAAACTGTAAATGCAGCAGCGGATCTGAAGGACCAGGTCAGACCCTCACTCAGACCATCAAACTTGCATTTTCTATTACCAACAATGTCATCAAACTGAAACCATCATCAGAAGTGGTCTCGCCGTTGGAGCAGGCCCTGACACAACATGGTATGTAATAATCATGGGACGCAATGAATAACCAGAAATAACATTTTGGAATTGGATGGAATTATTACTGCTGTTTGCTAATGTTATGCAGTGATTTTTACCTGTTCTTGGTGTTTGTTGCAACACAACAGATTATCAGTTGCTGAAGTAGTAATTCCAGGGAGACACTAAGTGACATATTTTGGGTTGACCGAAGGACTGAAATGAACCAATTGAAAACCAGAAGGGAAAGATGAAATGAATCTCTTGCTGTGGCAGATATTCCTTCTCTTGTTGAAATGGGAAAACTACACAGTCATTCTGCGTTGAAATGGGCAAACTACTTTTGAA
Organism: Pristiophorus japonicus; assembly: GCF_044704955.1. Taxonomy (NCBI): domain Eukaryota; kingdom Metazoa; phylum Chordata; class Chondrichthyes; family Pristiophoridae; genus Pristiophorus; species Pristiophorus japonicus. The sequence goes on from NC_091996.1 coordinate 18,103,230, forward strand.
TCTGTTGAGATTATTGAACATAGCTTGATGGGGATTGGGAAAACTGTATTCAGACAAATATCATTTAAATACTTATCAGGGATATGCATTAACCAATTTGCAAAAATTGCTTAATTTCTAAATGCTTAATCAAGTGGTTAATGGAATAAGAATCTAACAGAATGTTGCATCCAATGGATTCCTATCATTAACTTTGAGTTCCATCAACTCTACACTCCCCTCTATGGAATGCTATCCTCTACTTTAGGTGGAGTTATGAGAAAGCATTTGCATTGTGAATTGTGCTTTCTGCTAGATAACCACAGTGTGGCATTGATAGTTGTGTGTTCCATACCATCTTTCCAGCTAGCTGAGTGTCACTGCTTTTTGAAGTGGACACAGGCAGGCCAAATTTCAAAACTCGTGTCCCTTAAATTGACTGGGTGGCATGACCGATTAGAAAGCAAAGATTAAGCCATATTTTGAAAAAAAAGGGGCAATAAACCTAGAGGTTAAAGACATTGATGGTAAAGGCTCTGTTGTCCATTTCTTTGAGCAGACAGTGGCGGACTGCGTGGGTGTGAGGTGGAACAATAGGATTCTCCACAATGTTATGAGCGGAATTAGTCTTTTTGTGGCTGATCGTAGCTTGCTTGCTCATTCCTCCCACCCAATTGTCACTGAATGTTACGGAAAAGTAACAAATAGTAAACCTCTTGCTGTAATCCTTGTTTAATGTCTGATAGGGCTGAGGAGCTCCTCCCGGAATCACAATGCAGATTTCGTCCCCGACGGGGCACAACAGACATGATCTTTGCAGCGCGACAGTTGTAGGAAAAATGCAGGGAGCAGCGCCAGCCCTTATACATGGCCTTTTTCGATCTTACAAAGGCCTTTAACACTGTCAACCGTGAGGGTCTATGAAGCGTCCTCCTCCGTTTTGGATGCCCCCAAAAGTTTATCAACAGCCTTCGCCTGCTTCACGATGACATACAGGCCGTGATCCTTACCAACGGATCCATTATAGACTCAATCCACGTCCGGACCGGGGTCAAACAGGGCTGCATCATCGCTCCAACCCTCCTCTCAATCTTCCTCGCCGCCATGCTCCACCTCACAATCAACAAGCACTCTATTGGAGTGGAACTAAACTACAGAACCAGTGGGAAGCTGTTTAAGCTACGCCGCCTCCAGGCCAGCTCCAAGATCACCCCAACCTCTGTCGTTGAGCTGCAGTATGCGGACAACGCCTGCGTCTGCGCACATTCAGAGGCTGAACTCCAGGATATAGTCAATGTATTCACTGAGGCATATGAAAGCATGGGCCTTACTCTTAACATCCGTAAGACAAAGGTCCTCCAATCATCAAGATCCACGGCGCGGCCCTGGACAACGTGGACCATTTCCCATATCCCGGGAGCCTCTTATCAACAAAGGCAGACAAAGGAGATTTAACATCGCCGCCAGTGCAGCCTTCGGCCGTCTGAGGAAAAGAGTGTTTGAAGACCAGGCCCTCAAATCTACCACCAAGCTCATGGTCTACAGGGCTGTAGTAATTACCCGCCCTCCTGTATGGATCTGAGGCATGGACGATGTATAGAAGGCACCTCAAGTCGCTGGAGATATATCACCAACGATGTCTCCGCAAGATCCTGCAAATCTCCTGGGAGGACAGGCGCACCAACATCAGTGTCCTCATCCAGGCTAACATCCCCAGTATTGAAGCACTGACCACACTTGATCAGCTTCGCTGGGAGGCCACATAGATCGCACGCCAGATACGAGACTTCCTAAGCAAATGCTTTATGCAGAACTCCTTCATGGTAAACGAGCCAAAGGAGGACAGTGGAAACGTTATAAGGACACCTTCAAAGCCTCCCTGGTAAAGTGCGACATCACCACTGACACCTGGGAGACCCTGGCCGAAGACCGCACGAGGTGGAGAAAGTACATCCGGGAGGGCGTCGAGCTCTTTGAGTCCCAACGCAAAGAGCATGAAGAGGCCAAGCGCAGGCAGCGGAAGGAGTGTGCGGCAAGCCAGCCCCACCGACCCCTTCCCTCGACGAATGTATCTCCCACCTGTAACAGGGTCTGTAGCTCTCGTATCGGACTGTTCAGCCATCAAAGAACTCACTTTGGGAGTGGAAGCAAGTCTTCCTTGATTCCGAGGGACTGCCTATGATGATGAGTACCAATATGGTATTTGTAATTCGGTCCTTGTAGCCAGATTAATATTACAGCTGGTTTTCATGTCCGTTGTGCCCCATCGGGGACGAAATCCGCACTGTGACTCCGGGAGGAGCTCCTCAGCCACAGGAAGACGGTTGAGGAGGACTCCAGCGACAACTTTCCCAGTGGCTGATAGCAGGGAGATTCCTCTGTAGTTGCCGTAGTCGGACTTTGTCTTTTGGCTTTTGATTTTGTTTTACATTCATGTTAACCATTTCAGGTACTCACGGTAATAATTTGATAGCAGTTTTGGCAAAGTATATCTACCACAGACACGATCCTGCACTGCCACGCCTCGCTATCCAGCTACTGAAGAGACTTGCAATGGTAGGTTATGTTTTAACATTTACACGTGCGAAGTCTGGTCTATTGAGGTAGCTGATCTCAGTAGAAGCTCTACTATTGGCCTCCAAACTCCTGGGGTTGGGAGGGGAAAATCGACCATTGCCACATAAAAGGTAACTGCACAAGATAAAAGTTCACAGGGTTGGGGGTAATATATTAGCATGGATAGAGCATTGGCTAAGAGAGTCAGGATAAATGGGTCATTTTCCGGTTGGCAAACAGTGACTAGTGGGGTGCTGCAGGGATCGCTGCTGGGTCCTCAACTATTTGCAATCTATATTAATGACTTGGATGAAGGGACCGAGTGCAATGTAGCCAAGTTTGCTGATGATACAAAGATGGGTGGGAAAGCAAATTGTGAGGAGGGCACAAAAAATCTGCAAAGGGATATAGACAGGCTAAGTGAGTGGGCACAAATATGGCAGATGGAGTATAATGTGGGAAAATGTGGGATTATCCACTTTGACAGAAAAAATAGAAAAGCAAATTATAATTTAAATGGAGAAAATTTGCTAAGTGCTGCAGTACAGAGGGACCTGGGGGTCCTTGTGCATGAAACACAAAGTTAGTATGCAGGTACGGCAAGTAATCAGGAAGGCCAATGGAATGTTGGCCTTTATTGCAAGGGGAATAGAGTATAAAAGCGGAGAAGTCCTGCTACAACTGTGCAGGGCATTGGTGAGGCCACACCTAGAGTATTGCGTACAGTTTTGGTCTCCGTATTTTAGGAAGGATATACTTGCATTGGAGACTGTTCAGAGAAGGTTTGCTTGGTTGATTCCGGAGATGAGGGGGTTGACTTTTGAAGATAGATTGAGTAGGTTGGGCCTATACACATTAGCATACAGAAGAATGAGAGGTGATCTTATCGAAACATAAAAGATAATGAGGGGGCTCGACAAAGTGGATGCAGAAAGAATATTCCCACTCATAGGGGAAACTAAAACTAGGGGACATAGTCTCAGAATAAGGGGCCGCCCATTTAAAATTGTGATGAGGAGGAATTTCTTCGCTGAAGGTTGTAAATCTGTGGAATTCTCTGCCCCAGAGAGCTGTGGAGGCTGGGTCATTGAATATATTTAAGGCGGAGATGGACAAATTTTTGAGTGATAAGGGAATAAAGGATTATGGTGAGCAGTCAGGGAAGTGGAGCTGAATCCATGATCAGATCAGCCATGATCATATTAAATGGCAGAGCAGGCTCGAGGGGCCAAATGACCTACTCCTGTTCCTATTTCTTATGTTCTTAGTTCTTTTGTTCTTCTGATCAATCCTGATTGCTGTCCAACAAACAGTGCTGTAAGTGTGCCTGTGCATGTTTGGTAAGGACAGAATTGGGCTCAGCTGTGGCAGAAAGCCTGCTGACCCTTAGTAAATATACTCGTGTATCAAAAATGGTCACTTGAGCAAGGTACTGAGAGACAACTGGTGCAATAAAGGGGATGTGAGGGCTGTGGGGCTAATACTGGTTTATACTGTAAGTGTGGGGGAATGTTAACTAATCCTGGGGGTGCTTTAACTTTGAGTATTTACTGTTCACACCCGTGAAGCACTTTGTCTTACAAAATGGAATTACATTTTTGTCAGCCAAAAAAACAATGTTATTTGGGGACATTGTAGTACTAGATAGTGATGGATCATTGTATTTTTCTATCTTATTTTGATGAGACCCTGTGCCATAAGCCAGATTCAACAATTGAATCTGCAGAAACCGATTCGTTGAGCTACCCTGTTTTACACTTGTGACGTACCTTTAGTGCTGATTTGAAATTGTATGTCATGGTTGGACCAGAGCTATGGCCAGGCTCCAGCTATGGTGAGTCGGGGTGTCTGGTGGGGCTACGGCTAAGCCCGGAGACGAGATGTGAAGGACTAGAGGTGGAGGGGGCAGGGTGCAGACAGCCATTTCCAATTGTTCAAGTTTTGTGGTTGAAAGTTATCGCATCTGAATGCCTTGATAAGAACACTGCTTTGCAATTGCTCACCAATATCCATTATTCTCTGTTTTCAACAGGTTGGTAACAATAGTCAGACAATAAGAGAGGATTGAAGGAATGAATGGGGAAATAAATGAGATAGAAAGAGGAAGAATATGTGATGCAATATGATGACACTGCTTGCAATCCTTCTGTCAGTCTATACTAGCAGTGTGTTTGACTAGATGTTGGCTTGAGACCCATTCCTGGCCTGTTGCTAATTTGAAACTTGTTTATCATGGCACAGAGAGGTTAGATTTTGTGACTTAACCCCTCCCCCCCCCCCCCACTCTAAATGTAATATGAATATGGTTAAAAGATGGCAACTTTGACTTATTGGTGTAAGCCTGTTGCCACTTGAGAAGATCTAAAATCTCCAATATTTAGTTAATTCGCAGGCATTTATCACTTTTCACAAAAGTATGAAAATAGTTTTATTCTTACCATGCCTATGTTTATCACTTGCCTACATGTACTATTGTGTATTTATGTAGTATGTATAGAACATTAAACATACCCTCCCAATAGTGTGCTTGTAAAATTTTAAAAATTATAGATGACCTCTTAAAAGTAAACAGTGAAATCCCTGGAGCAGTTCTTGAGGTGCAGACTATTTTTGATACTGTCCTTTACAAGCCTGATGAAATAAGTAATGATTGTGCAAGGGTCTGGACTAAACATCCCACATTCCCAGCTGAAGGAGAACAGATGGTGCGATGCTATCATTTGTGGTGGATAGCTACTAAAAGTGCAGTAGAGAAAAGGTATAAAGACAGGCATTGAAACATTCCCTTTTATACTTTTCCAGGTTGCCCCAATGTCAGTGTATGCCTGCCTTGGGAGTGATGCTGCAGCAATACGTGATGCATTTCTTAGCAGACTGCAGAGCAAGACAGAGGTGCCTATTTTCTTATTTCACAAAATGATAATGCTAATGCCCTATGCTACCGACTCAGATAAAAGCAAATGTACAATGCATTTGGCACAATTGGCATTCTGAAGGGAAGCTTAAAAATGTGAACTCTGCAAGCAAATGAGTTCCTTCAGATGCTGTCAAAAAGTTAAATAACAAATGATGTTCTCTGTGATTCAGGATATGCGGATTAAGGTGATGATCTTGGAGTTTTTAACTGTTGCTGTGGAAACGCAACCTGGCTTGATTGAGCTCTTCCTCAACTTGGAAGTGAAAGATGGCGCAGTTGGGTCAAAGGTGAGAAAGTTTTTTTTTTTAAACTGTCTGGAGGGCATTCCTCCCACGGTGCAGCTAAAAGCTGAACGTCATATTAACCAAATGTAATTTTAAACTAATAGTCTGTCCTGTGGTGTGTATTCGCAGGAGTTTATCCTGGGAGAATGGAGCTGTCTGCAGGTGGTGCTGGAGTTTATTGATGCCAAGCAGCAGGGAAAGTATTGGTGTCCCCCTCTCATCCATCGTGCTGCCATTGCTTTTTTGCACGCACTGTGGCAGGATCGCAGGGACAGTGCCATGACCGTTTTGCGAACCAAGTATGTCCATTTTCTTTTTTATAATTAAAGTATTTCTACTTTATTAGTAATCTAAATTTATATTTTTGCCCCCACCAGCAGCTGCTTTTAGTTTAAAAAAATATATATATATTTAACAAAGTCCAGAATCTAGATAGTGTACAAAATTAGTTGCATTGATCAGACAGCTGTTGGATTGTGGTACAGTTTAATTATGTTCTTGGGGACCAGCAAAATAGTTCTTGTAATTGAGATTAGCAATCTAACTATATCGCCAGCTATAACTGAGCTTCTATGGGACTGCTTGAGGCTGGGGAAAAGTGCTATATAAATGTAAGTTGCTTTTAAAAAAAATCTTAACTTACACAGGAATCTAATTCATTCGGTCACTCAAGTCCTCCAAAGGAGATAATCTGACTAATTGTCATCTTGTAAACAGTTCCATTCGCAATTCCTCAGATAATGAAGCAGTCTGTGCCCGTATGCAGCAAGACCTGGACAACATCCAGGCCTGGGCTAATAAATGGCAAGTAACATTCGAGCCAAACAAGTGTTTTACTGTAATGTTAAAGTTTTGTATCATGCGTTACACTGTGGTAGCCTCTCCAAGCTAGGATAGCAGGATTTTCCAGGCTCCACGACAGATGGACCTAATCTACTCCATGATCCATGGTGGCTTTAAAAAAAAAAATGCATGGGATGTGGGTGTGGCTAGCAAGGCCAATATTTATTGCCCATCCCTAATTGCACTTCAGAAGGTGGTGGTGAGCCACCGCTTTGAACCACTACAGTCCACTAGGTGAAGGTATTCCCGCAGTGCTGTTCCCGGAAGGGAGTTCCACAATTTTGACCCAGCGATGATGAAGGAATGGCGATATATTTCCAAGTCTGGATGATGTGTGACTTGGAGGGGAACTTGGAAGTGATGGTGTGCCCTTGTCCTTCTACGTGGAAGAGGTCGCAGGTTTGGGAGGTACTGTTGAAGCCTTGGCGAGTTGCTGCAGTGTATCTAGTAGATGGTATACGCTGCAACCACGCTGTGTGGTGGTGGAGGGAGTGAGTGTTTAAGGCTATGGATGGGGTGCCAATCTACGGGCTGCTTTGTCCTGGATGGTGTCGAGCTCCTTGAATGTTGTTGGAGCTGCACTCATCGAGGCAAGTGGAGAGTATTCCATCATAGTCCTGACTTGTGCCTTGTAGAAAAGGCTTTGGGGATTCAGAAGGTGAGTCACTTGCCGCAGAATACCCAGCCTCTGACCTGCTGTTGTAGCCGCTGTATTTGTGTGGCTGGTCCGGTTAAATTTCAGCCAATGGTGACCCCTAGTTTGTTGATTGTGGGGGGAATTCAACAATGGTAATGCCATTAAATGTCAAGAGGAGGTGATCAGACTCTCGTTGGAGATGGTCATTACCTGGCACTTGTTTGGCTCGAATGTTACTTGCCATTTATTAGCCCAGGCCTGGATGTTGTCCAGGTCTTGCTGCATACGGGCACAGACTGCTTCATTATCTGAGGAATTGCGAATGGAACTGTTTACAAGATGACAATTAGTCAGATTATCTCCTTTGGAGGACTTGAGTGACCGAATGAATTAGATTCCTGTGTAAGTTAAGATTTTTTTTAAAAGCAACTTGCATTTATATAGCACTTTTCCCCAGCCTCAAGCAGTCCCATTACAGCCAATAAACTGTTGAAGTGTGGTCACTGTTGTAATGTAGGAAATGCAGCAGTCAATTTGCACACAGCAAGGCCCCACAAACCGCAATGAGGTAATGACCAGAAGTTTTTTTTTGTGATGTTGGTTAAGGGATAAATGTTAGCCAGGACACTAGGATAATTCCCCTGCTTTTCTTCGAAATAGTGCCATGGGATCTTTTACGTTCGCCTGAAAGGGCAAACGGGGCCTCGGTTTCATGTCTCATCTGAAAGATGGCACCTCCGACAGTGCAGCACTCCCTCAGTACTGCACTGAAGTGTCAACCTGGATTATGTGCTCATATCCCTGAAGTGCGACTTGAACCCACACCCTTCTGACTCTGAGTAGCGAGTGCTACCCCCTGATCCACAGCTGAAAAATTAGATCATTCTGCAAGTACTACTGATGGGAAGGACTTCCCTGTGGGTGTAATGTGATGCATAACCCCAGCTGACAGATGATAATGCTTCTGACCAGTAGCACCTGGGTTAAATGTGACAACTGGCATTGAGACTGAAACCTTGCAAACATGTGACTAGAAAATAGCTGCTCTAAAACTGTTTTTTTCAATTGCTTTTTTACATGTTGACATTTTCTGTTAAAATTTGTGAAATTGTTAGACTACCCCTTGGATGCTGTAAAGTGTATCTGTTTGAAAGACACCCACCCCAGAAAATAAACCACTTGTTCTTGCCTCATCTCATAGCAGACAGGCTCTTGTTAACAGAATAGAGGAATCTGAAACCCTCTTGCTAAAAAAAAAACCCACATCAAAATAGGAAAAAATGCAAATGCTATAAATCTGAAACAAAAAATCAAAGTCTGCGAAGAGACAAGACAGTTTTAACATTTCAAGTATAACTGGCAGAATTCAAGTATAACTCTTGGGTAGAATTCAAAGTGGAAAGATAAGCTAAGCCAAGCAAAAACAGAAAATGGTGGAAACACTCCAAATTGGTCAGCATCTGTGGTGAAAACAGGATTAATGTTTCAGGTGTGGCACCCTCTGTCACAATAAATGCCTTGCCAGCGACGCCCATCTCCCAAGAATGAATATATTTTTTTTAAAACTCCAATCCATCTCACTCCCTCAGATACTGACAGACCCAGACAAGATCTCTAGTATTTCCTTCTATAAAGAAAATGGGGGAATTCAATTAAGGTCAGTGTTCAGGCCAGGAACTGCAGAATGCCGAGGAGAGAGATGAGGTGCTGTTCCTAAAGTTTGCGTTGAAAGTGGAAGCATAGTCCCACAATGTAGGATGTTGTATACAAAGGGGTTAAAATGGGAATGGGAGAGGAAGTTAAAGTGGCAAGCCAAAAGGAGGTCAGGGTTACATTTGTGGACAGCACAAAGATGTTTGGCAAAGTGACCTTCATCTGCATTTCCTCTCCTCCGTGTAGAGGAGACCCCACCTCAGTGAATGCAGTGTACTATGCTAAATTGGATGAAGTACACCCATCTCATGTGAAAGAAATGTTTTGGTGCAGGAAGAGGTGAATTGAACATGCTGTGGTTGCATAGAAAAGTGCCAGGGGAAGGACAGCTAGATATTGGGGTGGTGAAAGAATGAACAAGGATATTATAGAACAAACAATCGCTCCGCATAGTACAGAGGGAACATAAGAACATAAGAAATAGGAGCAGGAGTAGGCCATACGGCCCCTCGAGCCTGCTCCGCCATTCAATAAGATCATGGCTGATCTGATCATGGACTCAGCTCCACTTCCCCGCCTGCTCCTCATAACCCCTTATCCCCTTATCGTTTAAAAAACTGTCTATTTCTGTCTTAAATTTATTCAATGTCCCAGCTTCCACGGCTGTATGAGGCAGCGAATTCCACAGATTTACAACCCTCTAAGGAAATTTCTCCTCATCTCTGTTTTAAATGGGCGGACCCTTATTCTAAAATCATGCCCTCTAGTTCTAGTCTCCCCTATCAGTGGAAACATCCTCTCTGCATCCACCTTGTCAAGCCCCCTCATCATCTTATATGTTTTGATAAGATCACCTCTCATTGTTCTGAACTCCAATGAGTAGAGACCCAACCTACTCAACCTTTCCTCATAAGTCAACCCCCTCATCCCCGGAATCAACCTAGTGAACCTTCTCTGAACTGCCTCCGAAGCAAGTATATCCTTTCGTAAATATGGAAACCAAAACTGCACGCAGTATTCCAGGTGTGGCCTCACCAAAACCTTGTATAGCTGTAGCAAGACTTCCCTGCTTTTATACTCCATCCCCTTTGCAATAAGGCCAAGATATCATTGGCCTTTGTGATCACTTGCTGTACCTGCATACTATCCTTTTGTGTTTCATGCACAAATACCCCCAGGTCCCGCTGTACTGCGGCACTTTGCAATCTTTCTCCATTTAAATAATAACTTGCTCTTTTCTGCCAAAGTGCATGACCTCTCACTTTCCAACATTATACTCCATCTGCCAAATTTTTGCCCACTCAATTAGCCTGTCTATGTCCTTTTGCAGATTTTTTGTGTCCTCCTCACACATTGCTTTTCGTCCCATCTTTGTATCATCAGCAAACTTGGCTACGTTACACTCAGTCCCTTCTTCCAAGTCGTTAATATAGATTGTAAATAGTTGGGGTCCCAGCACTGATCCCTGAGACATCCCACTAGTTACTGATTGCCAACCAGAGAATGAACCATTATTCCCGACTCTCTGTTCTCTGTTAGTTAGCCAATCCTCTATCCATGCTAATATATTACCTCCAACCCCATGAACTTTTATCTTGTAACCTTTTATGTGGCACCTTCTGGAAGTCCAAGGCTTGACAGGGTAGATGTTTCCTCTGGCTGGACAGTCTAGAACCAGGGGTCACAGTCTCTGAATAAGGGGTTGGCTATTTAGGACTGAAATGAGGAGACATTTCTTCACTCAGGATGGTGAATCTTTAGAATTCTCTACCCCAAAGGGCTGTGGAGACTCAGTATTTGAGTATATTCAAGACTGAGATCGATAGATTTTTGGATATTAAGGGAATCAAGGGATATGGGACAGTGCAGGAAAGTGGAATTGAGGTAGAAGATCAGCCATGATCTTATTGAATGGTGGAACAGGCTCCAGGGGCTGAATGGTCTATTCCTGCTCCTAATTCTTATGTTCTTATTAGGATAATCTGGCTATTATGGAGATGAGAACAGTGGAAGGTGAGGCACTATTCTGAGGAAAAGAGGAAGGGGTGAAAATCGAGGCACGGGAAGTCGAAGTTGACCACTGTTAAAGGGAAATGTTAGTCGAGTATAAACAACATTTCAGAAGCTTTGATGCAGAAAATGCCTTCATTGGAAGAGTTGTAACGAGGACTGAAAAATGGAGAGAAAGGGAAGCAGTCTTTAAAGGAAGTGGGGTGGGAAGAAGCAGAATCCAGGTAGTTTTGCTGAGGCCTGTGGGCTTGATGTCTATGGAGAGCCCATTTCCAGAGAGGGCAAGAGACGATTAGGATAGACAGGGAATTAAGAGATGGACCGCACACAGGTGAGGGATGGGTGAGAAGTGGAAGTGCAGTTAAACAAATTCTCATGGTCAGTAAAAGCAGGAAACTCGACCAACACACAATCATCAATGGAATGGAGGAAGAAGTTAGGGAAGGACCTGAATCGGATTAGAACAAAGATTGTTCCACTTGTCCTACAATACATGGAAGTGTGTAACTGTGCTGAAGGATAAAAATAATAAAGTAATTAAAAATAATTCCTGTTTTATTTGACTTGGTTGAAATTAAAGATGTGCCATCAGTCGGCACAAAAGAAAAATCCGTGGGCTGAAGGGCAAGTTTTTTAAATGGCTGCCCAGCCAATATTCAACATCTCTGCTTACCTAAATTCTAGAGCACTGGTTTAAAAGTTGCATTCAGATCACTACATATTGTGGGAATCAGACAAGTCATTGCAAAATCTGAGATGGGAGATGGGGGAGAATCAAGTGGCTGTTAAATTCAGACGAGTGCTAAGCTGCTGTAACTGAATTGGGGGTTCTCTTCGTTGTTGGTGACTCAGTAGGCATGTTAGACTGGCACAAAGCTACTTAATTTTGTCCTGTTAGAAAACCTGTTGGCTATTAAGGAGCCTTGGAGAGTTGAGAGTAGAGGCTGCTTAGAGATCAAAGGACTTATTTGCTCTTTTAACCAAAGCAAACAACGGGATAAGAGTTCCTTAAAATACTGAAACTCAACCTACACTGGTGGATGGGCTGAATTCGAATATCTATTCTAAATACATTATTGCGGAAAGATACAGAATATTTATTTGAGACTACAAGCTATAGTGTCCAATGGTTTTTATTTTTCAGGGATCGATTCTGGGAGAATTTAACATCTGTGCTTTTTGGAGAACTGCCAGCACCCTCTGACATTAGAGAGGTATGACGTTCATAAACTTAAAAAAAAAATTCAGCTTTTAGTATGTACCTTCTCCTTCTCCAAAGAGGTGCCTCTTGCCTCTGTTGAGCTCTTCAGCATTCTGCATTTTAATGGAAAGTTCTGGCTGTAAATTTCTCAAGCATTAAAACTGCTGTAAAGGTTATTGTTGTAGCTTCCTAATTGAGTTTATCGACACTTTTCACAAGGGCATTGTCCATGTCAGAGGTGGTCCTAGTGATGAAAATGATGTTGAAATCTTCTGGCTAGCCTTCTAGGCTCTCCCTTCCATCTTTCTCTCCACCTCCTCCAAAACCTTCAGTGCCAGTAAACATCATCACAATACCTTAAAATCAATTATGTGTAAGCACTGATACAGTTCACAGTGTATTCTTAATGGGTTTTACCATAATTAATGTCACTTGTTCCTCGACAGAAAAGTGTCCTGGAAACCTGTGCCTTCATCCTGAAGATCATCTGCCTGGAAATTTACTATGTTGTCAGGTACCACTCTTGCTAATTTAGGAGCAGCAGCAGTTTCTTTGTATAGCAGTGTTATTTATAAAATAACAAGCTATTTCTACAGTAACTGTTATTGGTATCCCACCTTGGTACTGAAACACCCATGACTGAAATATTCCATTGGCTTCAATTCATTGCAGCCTGGAAGCATTTCTGGCTGATGTTTCCTTGCGTCTTTGTAAATTGAGTACCATGCCCACTTCTGCATTAGAGGCACAGCAACTGCTTCACTAGACTGTTAGACCACAGCAGCATCCGACTGTTTCACTGTGGTTGGTACTACGTCAGTTTAGTTTGTTCAAGTCAATTGTTTGAATGTCTGGGAAATAAAAATAACATTCACCTGATGGGATTGGTCTTTGGTTAGATTGAAACAAAGTTGTGGGCACTGATGACCAGTGTTGGAGGTCTGCTTTACATAAGAACATAAGAAATAGGAGCAGGAGTGTGCCATTCGGCCCCTCGAGCCTGCTCCGCCATTCAATAAGATCATGGCTGATCCGATCTTGGACTCAGCTCCTCTTCCTCGCCCACTCCCCATAACCCCTTATCTCCTTATCGTTTAAGAAATTGTCTATTTCTGTCTTAAATTTATTCAATGTCCCGGTTTCCACAGCTCTCTGAGGCAGCGAATTCCACAGATTTACGACCCTCAGAGAAGAAATTCCTCCTCATCTCAGTTTTAAATCTTATGGAAGTTTAGATTTATGGATTTACACATTTATAAGATTTTCTCTTTCCCATTATAGCCGTAGCTTCCCCAGGATGCTTGCACTTTCGGTGTTAAGGGAAGGACATTTTGTCGTGTGAATGTTTATTCTTTTTTTAATAGATGGGCTGAATGAGGAATCGGATTTTCTTTTTGTTTTCGTTATCTGTGCAACTACAGATTTATTTTTGATTTATTTTGGACAGTAAGTAGATCAAGTCTGATTTAAAAAAAAAAAAAAAAAAAATTCCCATCCTTGATAATTAATCACAATTATGTCAGGTGTTTGTACTGGATTCACAATGCCAGCTCAGTCAGAAATCGTTTAATTATTTTTAATTGATTGGCATGTTACAAAGGTGCAAAAGTATTGGTCCAGTCTTGGAGCTGAGCCGAGCTAAGTGTGAATTAAGAAATTATGACTATTCCTAGATACTTTTTGATTCATGTTATTTTTGTCTGTCAGGGGTTCTCTGGATCAGTCTTTAAAGTACACACTGAAGATGTTCTTTGATAAGAAGCGATATGAATATTGGTCTGAATATATCAAATCACTTGTCACCCACATGGCGGAGACAGAAACAGAGGGGGCCTCCACAATTCTCGAGTTCCATATGGTGATCTCTGCCTGGAGAATGGTTCTCGTTCTGGCAACCAGCTACGTAAGGATAAAATATCATTGGTTTTCTGACTACTAACATCTTTTTGGAAGGTTAACATCCCGAGAGACTGTGGTTCAGATCCAGCTTCAGCAGCTATTACAGTGATGGCCGTCAATGAAGTGTCGCGTTTTGGCCATCTGGTTAAATCTAACTGATTGCAATTGTTCAGAACCTGGACTGCTTGCCAAATTTTCCTACTTTGTCTGAAATATTGCCACAGAAGTTATGGGTATCACCTGTATTATGCAAATAGGGCGTTGCAACGTTGTAACCTATCTGCTGAGGTTACAGTAGTATCTGATAAAGTATAACGAAACAGAATTAGGACAATATAATATACACCAAAATTAAACAAAACAATCATGTTTATGATGGTGTGCTGCAATAAATGGATTTGGAAGGACTCAGTGCTACATGCTCTTGTCTGTCTTGTGTATTAATGTGCCTGTAGCGAAGACTAAAAAAAGCCATGGTTTCTCAATTTTATATGAGAAAAAGAAAACTCATTTATATAGCACTTTATGATGTAAGTGCCTCAAAAGCGTTTCAGAACCAATTACTTTAGAATTGCTTTCACGGTTATATAGACCATGTGCTAGCTAATTTGTACACCACTAGGTTCTATGGCTATTGAATCTTGTTTATAGTGGTATAATTGAGGGATGAATGTTTGGACAACAGGATAACTCCCTGCTTGTCTTCAAATAGTGCCATAAAATCTTTAATGTCCACCCGAACGGACAAACTGGGCCTCGTTCTAACGTTTCATCTGAAAGATAGCACAGCAGCCAATGCCGCATTCCCTCCGTACTGCACCTGGATTATCTGCTCAAGTCCTCGAGTGGGACTTGAACCCACTCTGAAGCGGAGGGCTGCCAAATGAGCCAAAGTAATAGTGAGTGTAGCAGTAACAAAGGAGTGCTTCATGAAAAAGAGATGGTTCTGGGTAGTCCTTGATGTGCAGCTGACTTTTAAAACATTTTCTTGGGATGTGGGTGAACTGGCATTTATTGCCATGGGGCCATTGAGTCAGCCATGGAGTGTGGGGCTGGGGTACACATGTAGGCCAGACCAGAAAGATACCCAGTTGTAGACTTCCAACAAATACAATCTCACAACATTCATTTTCTGGTGCTAGCCCGCAAATGACCACATTTATTGAATTCAATTTACCATGGCGGGATTTGAATCCGGCATCTCTGGGTCGCTAGCTATTAGCTTAACCACTACGTTACTGTACCCATATGTTCCAGTCCGTAAAATCCATGCAATATGCCCTGCCAACAATGACCAAACCTTCCCATTTTCAGTGAAAAGTTAGATCATTCTTTGTTTGAATTGACATAACTGCCTAAATATTTATATTGCGGCCAATGAGCAGGTACAATGAATCAATGGTGTTTTATGACACACCATGCGCTTAGCCAAATAATTGTGCTTTATTCTTGGCTATTTTATTCTCCAGGCGGAGGTGATGCATCTAAGTGATTGTTCATTACGGCTGCAGTTACTACAAGATGTTCTAGATGGGACCAAAGTTTTGGTGAGTTTCTGTTCTTATTGCAGTTAAATTCACAGTCTTGGTTATATTGATGGAATTCAGCACATTGAAGGCCCTCTTACACATTTCCTGATGAACAGTTTTAGGCTGGTATTTGTTGGAAGTCTACAAGTTAGTTTCTTGTCCACCTTTTGTGCTGGACTGTCACCTTAAAATCATGTATTTTTTTGCAGCTGTTGACTCCTTCATCTGCTCCCTGTCTGCGAATGGGATCTATGCTGGCAACGCTACTTCTAGTCCTGTTGAAACAATGGAAAAGGTAGGAAACGGGGAGATTCACTTGAAGATGAAGGGTAGTCTGTTTGGGATTTGATCACTGATCGATTTGAGTAATGAATATCTTCTGCACCTTTCAAAATACATTGTGGGTTTCTGTTACATTTGCAAAATTGTGCTTTTGTTTTTATTCTGTTCCTTGAAAATGTTACAATTGAGGTAGGATGTGTATCAAATACACTGTCAAGGAACAGAATAAAAACAAAAGCTATTTCTGCTTCCCAGTAATCGATCCAAGAACATCCCTGAAGGCAGCACATCTCTGGATGTTGCCCTGGATTTGCTGCTAATTTATTTGAAGGAAATGATCATATTACAAACACATGTCCTTTAATAAAGTAATGGCACAGCTGATTTTGTTGCAAAGAATACTGATTTTAATTTTTTCCCCTTCTCAGCATCATTGTTCATGTGTCTAAAATCCTGGACCCCCTGGACCAAATTCTCGAGAGCCTGTCGCAGAGTAACCAGTACTTCATGGAGAAGACAAAGGCGAAAATATTTTCAGCTATCATAACTATCCTTCAGATCAAACATCTACAAGGTGAGACTTTCACTTCCTTTTTAAATGGATTTTCTTCCAGAGATTGTATCCTGCGTTGTCTTAAAACAGTATTCGAGACAGTGATTGCCCTGGACAATGGGTATGTGCCCAATGGCTCAAGATCAGCATCCTTGGAAGGTAATGGAACGGCTCCAGCTGGAAGAAAACTTTACACATGTAAAAGTAAAGCTGAGATGGTGGGAATGTACGTGCGAAAAGCTAAATGGAGGAGAAACATCAGAGGGACAACTATAGGAGCTGACAGAGGAGAAAGCTTGCTGTGTAGACATGGTTAGGATTATTGACTGGCTTTCTTTTCAGGAACCTGGGTCTCAATACATCATGCAACTCATAATTTCTCCTGTCTGACAGTTAACGGTCCTAATTGAAATTATTTTAGCAGTCCTGGCCGCTTGGGTCCACAGCAAAAGTCCAGTGAGTTTTAAAAGCAGGCAGTTTCAAAGAAGCCAGCCAACTATACTGGAGAGGGAGTCGATGTACTCCACACTGAGAGGCATTGGCTGACCATCCTGTAAGTAGGGGTATAGTGTATGCTACGGGAAGACCTGGAGCAAATCCAAAAGCATGTAATTTGCTGACAGTTGCAACAATTCTTGTTCTTGGCAAAAACAGTGAAGCATGATCTGCTTCAGAATGGAAAATGGTCATTTGTTACTGTAATGTGCTGTTTGGTCCATTACTCCATAATTTATTTCAAACATTGGCCTTATTTTACCTTTTTTTCCAGTGAATGTCAATAGCTTACACTTGTAATTGATAACATGCATTGAATTATATTGCTAAAGACAAAAGAGAATTCATGAAATAAGTGAGTAGAACTTTTCTTTTTGCAGCCTGCGCTAACTAATCTCTTGTGACATTGCTTACGGTGTCAGGAGAATATAATCGTTTATACCGATGGGAGCAGTAGCACACACAGCAGTAAAGGCACTGCCTTGAGGAAAGCTAACAAATTCGAACTAAACCAGAGTAGACATGACCAGATTTAAACACTACAAAAGCAAAATACTGCGGATGCTGGAATCTGAAATAAAAACAGAGAATGCTGGAAATCTCAGCGGGTCAGGCAGTATCTGTGGAGAGAGAAAGAGTTAACGTTTCTGGTCGATTGACCTAAAACGTTAACTCTTTCTCTCTCCACAGATGCTGCCTGATCCGCTGAGATTTCCAGCATTTTCTGTTTTTATTTCAGACGTGATTTGTTGTGTTTTATGAATACGAGCTAGATGCGAATGTGACACACTTCAAATGTGACAGTATGCCATTTTGAGGTGTGATGGGCGTGCTAGAAACAAGTGTTTTTTTTGTGTTGTATGCATATATGTGTGCGTGGCAAATTGTATTATTTAGTGTGAATTAAGATGGTGGCACAGGGCAGATTCAGAAATCTGAGTATAAATTGCTTGAGCTGTACATGTTATGACGTATTGTAAATTCAGTTATAATCACTGCCTTGTAATTCACTTGCAGCTATTTACTAGAGTGTAGTTCATCATTTTTAAAATCCTTTTTGTTTAGTTAATGACTTCCCCCAGTATTCCCAAATGCTCATGACTGTGTGCGAGACCATACATAACGAGGCGATTGTCTTGTTGGACCAAACCCATCATTCACTGAGAACCGGCGACACTGGTTTACCTGATGACACGGATAGTATGGAGACAGATTGTGCACCTCGTTTACAGCACAAGGACCAGAAAGATGGGGTAAGGGGAGAAAACAATTGTTTATTTATACACCTGGGAGAGGGCTGATCTAAAGTTTATGGTCTCTGGTTATAATCGGTCGTTCTGTCTCCAGGTGTGTGTGCTGGCTCTGCATCTGGCCAAAGAACTTTGTGAAATGGATAAGTGTGGCGACCACCTATTTTTGATCACTCGGAAGGTTCCGGTCCTTCCTGCCATGCTTAGCACCCTGGAGCTTAGTCTTCGAGTCAAACAGAATCTACACTTTGCAGAGGCAACACTGCACTTGCTTTTAGTGCTGGCCAGAACTCAGCAGGTAAGCAGCGTTTCTTAATCCTAGTGGTTTTGAGGATATCTGGCTCTCTCTATTAGGGTTAATGAAAACAGAAAATGCTGGAAATACTCAGCAGGTCAGGCAGCATCTGTGGAGAGAAATACAGTTAACATTTCAGGTCGATGACCTTGCATCAGAACAGATTTTGAAAGAAAATGAATACAACTTGTTATTACCAAGTCTTTTCAAGTCTCCCTCACAGTGAGCCTATATAAAAGACCGTGTCAATTATAGGTGCCTTGCTATGAGAAAACCTTTTCTGTGGCCCTCGATGATATAATGGTGTGGTACGGTGTATGTGCGCATTATGTCAATGATGCAAATAATATTTCAGTAATCCATTAACTGCTGTTATGAATTTTGTATGAATTGCTTTCTGTTAAGTCTACATTTTTCTGTCACTTCGTACTTGCAGGGAGCAGCTGCAGTGGCGGGAGCCGGTGTCCTACCAAGCATTTGTCTGCCACTCCTAAGCGTTTACCAGCTCAGCACCAATGGAACTGTCCAGGTAACACGGACTGAAGTGCTTGTTCAGTCAAGTCAAAACACAGTATGATGGGACACTAATACAAAAGCAAAATACTGCGGATGCTGGAATCTGAAATAAAAACAGAAAATGCCGGGAAATCTCAGCGGGTCAGGCATCATCTGTGGAGAGAAAAACAGAGTTAACGTTTCGGTCCATGACCCTTCGACAGAACTGTAATTGGGATTTATCCAGTTCTGATGAAAGGTCATCGACCTGAAACAGAATGCTGGGAGTTGTTCTGTAGTGATCATAGTGTAGGGTGAATACTTTACATGTGACGTAGTTGCGTTTTAAATTAAACCTCGTGTTTTTGAAAGTGACATCAGGGAGGAGAGGGTATTAGGGATAAGTACAGTATATACAAAAAAGATAAAATACTTCGAACCATGATGTTTCCTAGTCTGCTAGGGCTTTGGGGAAAATGGTTGTTGTCTGTGGAGGGCAACCAATCAGAATTGAATTGTGGAGATTCGATAGGTGGGTTAGGTTGTATGTCCCCTGGATGGAGCAGCTTTGATAGGCTGGCTGGTATTTTCTTATTCTTAGTCCATACATTTATTCTTATGGCTTCCTCAAAGCATGTTTGCTGTCTATAATGTTCTTGATAAATCCCAATTACTTACTCTTATTAGAATTATAAAATTATACAATGGTTACAGCATAGAAGGAGGCCATTCGGTCCGCTGAGCCCATGCCGGCTCTCTGCTAGTCCCACTTTTTCCTTCAGGAACTTATCCAATTGCCTTTTGAAAGCCATGATTGAGTCTGCCTCCACCACTCTTTCAGACAGTGCATTCCAGATCCTAACCACCTTTTTTTGAACAAGGGTGAAACATTTACAATTCTCCAGTTCTCTGGCACCACCTCCGTATTTAAGGAGGATTGGAAGATTAAGGCGAGTACCTCCGTGATTTCCTCCTTAATCTCCCTCAGCGTCCGAGGATGTATCCCATCCGGTCCTGGTGACTTACCAACTTTAAGTTTAGGCAGCCTTTCTAATACCTCTATCAAATCTTATCTCATCCAGTATCTCCATTACCTCCTCTTTCACTATGACTTTGTCAGCAGCATCTTCCTTGGTGAAGACAGATGCAAAGTACTCATTTAGTACCTCAGTCATGCCCTCTGCCTCCATGCGTAGGTCTTTTTGGTCCCTAATTCCGACCCTTCTTACGACCCGTTTATTATTTATATGTCTCTAGAAGACTTTTGAATTCCCTTTTATTTTAGCTGCCTCTTTTCCCCTCTCATTTTCTTTTTCATATCCCCTCTGAACTTTCTATACTCAGCCTGATTATCACTTGTATTCTCAAGTTGACATCTGTCATATGTGCTCTTTTTCTGCTTCATATTACTCACTTTCTTTTGTCATTCAGGGACCTCTGGCCTTAGTTGTCCTACCTTTCCCCCTCGTGGGAATGTACCTCAACTGTACGCAATCCATCTCTTTCAAGGCAGCCCATTGTTCGATTACAGTTTTGCCTGCCAATCTTTGATTCCAGTTTACCTGGACCAGATACGTTCTCAACCTACTGAAATCTGCCTTCCTCAAATTAAGTATTTTTATTCTAGATTGCTCCCTGTCCTTTTCCATAAAATCTAAGCTGTGCCGAACCTTATGATACTGTGATCACTGTTCCGTAAATGTTCCCCTACCGACACTTGCTTCACTTGACCCACTTCATTCCTCACAACCAGATCCAGCAATGCCTCCTTTCTCATTGGGCCGGAAACATACTGATCAAGAAAGTTCTCCTGAACACATATCAAAAATGCTTCCCACCCCCCTCCCCCCTGCCTCTTTCCTGTTCCTGCTATGTTTTAATGTACTGTGTTCTAATTGTAGATTGCAACAGGCACAAATTAATTTCTTAACATTATTGTCAAATATAACATTCTTTAACGGCCCTGATTTTATAATCCTCTCATTCTGAGTTTGATTTTTTAAATGCCTCCTCACAAGTGATGTGATTGATTAATGTGTATCAATTTTGTTGGGTTGAAGAAATCCTTTGATTCCACCTAGCTGTTATCAAATTATATTCAGAAATTGTACTTTTCAGATGCACAAAACTGGGAAGAGCCACTTGTTGTCCAATCAATACATGTTTTGCACAGCTCATAAAAATATTATACAGTTGCATGTTTTCATTAGTGCAGTATCAAGTCTTCTGCATAACTGGATCAGATGTGTTTATAGCTGATTCACAGACCCATATAACATCTATGGGTCTGTGGTTGAGCTAAGTAAGACTTTACTGTTAATATTTTTAGGCAACCTGTCTTTCATTCAATTACTTGAAACAACCTGAAAATGTATAGAATGCTTGTCTGATGTTTCAGATGAACTAATGATTACAGTTTAATGTCTCGTGCTGTTTTTATTCATCTTTTCTATAATTCAGACTTTGGGATCCTCACGAAAGTCTCTGGATGCCCCTTCCTGGCCAGGTGTCTATCGGCTCACCATGTCACTGATGGAAAGACTTTTGAAGTCACTACGCTACAACTTCCTTACAGAAGCCTTAGACTTTGTTGGGGTCCATCAGGAGCGGATACTGCAGGTGGGGACGATGCTTTTAAAATCTAAGCTATGCCAAACTTGTAGAGTGTCTTTGAAGCCAAAGATCCCTTTTTTGACAGGTTTCTGTAAATGAAAATTTTACATTTGTTTCAATAATACTGTTCAGCATAATCTCAAAGTGAAAGAGATTTCATGGGGTGATAATTGTAGCAGCCCATTCACTGAAGACCCATAAATTGTTTAAAAACTATGAAGGTCTGAGGCACTGATAAAATGTTATGCTGATTCTGTGGGGCCGAAATTGGTGGACATCCCGCCCGCGGACTGCCGACATACCGCCCAAAATCGCCAAATTGATAAACAAATACTCATACCGCCCGGCGGGAAATTCATCAGCGACATACTGCCGGGCAGTATGCATACCGTCTGCAAATGCACACCTCCAGCACAACTCGGGACCCGAAGATTTCCGAGTGAGAAGGACTCACCCGTTGCACTCCGCTCGGCGTATCGGCGAGAAAAAAGTGGCAAAAATTGCACACATTCCGCGCAGCGGTACCCGGCGGTATGAAACAACATACCACCGAGAAATGGGCGGACCATCAGTTTTCACCAATTTTGGCCTTTTTATTCAGTTGGTCTGAGTATAAATGGCAGCTAAGAATCCAATGCTCTGGCATTATAACTGTTGATCCATTCCTCTTATTACTCAAATAAGGAAGGATACACTTACCTTAGAGGAGCTGCAATGAAGATTCATTAAATTGATTCCTGGGATGAGAAGATTGTCCTATAGGAGAGATTGCAGAGGGCTGTGTTTTTGTTGAGTATATTCAGGCCTGAGATCAATAGATTCTTGGGCGCAACAGGAATCAAGAGATATGGGGATCGGGCGGGAAAGTGGAGTTGATGTAGATCTTCAGCCATGATATTGAATGGCGGAGCAGGCTCGAGGGGCCGTATGGCTTACTCCTGCTCCTATTTTTTTATGTTCTTACTACACATTTGCCATAGATCAGATTTGGTGGATGTCTTCCAGGCCACTAGATGGTGCACTTTGCAGAAGAATATCTTGGCCTCAGTGGTTGCTTTCTGCCTGTTAATCCTGGGCTGGCATGAAAGTCATCTTTGAAAAATCCAGTTGTTTAACCTTCTTACCATTACAACTGAAGGAGAACATTGATTTTTATATTTAGATTGTTTTGTATTCTTTTTAATTGATGAAGAAGACAGACTTGTTAAACATAGTGCCTTGATTTTGTTACGTGTATCAGTACATCTGTCATTATCTTTGGTCCTTCCATAGTGTTTGGATGCGGTTCGGCAGGTGCAGAGCTTGGCTTGCCTTGACGAAGTTGATCACACAGTTGGGTTCATTCTTCAGCTCTCCAACTTCATCAAAGAGTGGCGTTTTCACCTGCCTCAGCTCCTTCGAGATGTGCAGGTATGCTTTAGCTCAGACAAGGTGTAAACTCGAGGTCATTTTTTCTTCTAATAGAATAATTGAAAACTGAAATCCTCTCATTGCACTGTTTTAGTTGTGCTGATTAATCAAATGTAATCAGGAACAAGAACCCTGACTTTTTTATCCTCGCCCCCCCTAGTCCAGGACAGCGGAGGCCACTTGTGCTCTTGCCACAACCTCAGCACTGACCAGGGATAGCACGTGTGGCCTTTCTGCTGTGTATGGCTCTGTTCAATTCTGGACAATGCATTTATCAAATTGGATCCTCAGAAAGCACTCGGCTTGAAACTTTCAAAGAGTAACTTTGTGGAGAGTGTTACGTAGAAATATATGATGTGCAGCAGGTTGTGGGGTCTGATAAATAGGGTGTTATACTAAGACCTGCTTTTAAGTCTTCAAGTTCTTGCCCTGGTTTTTGTTGATTCAGCAGGATGTCAATTGATGGTAGACCAGAACTGAACTGCATAACTCAGTAGCTCCAAAAAAGTTAGATTTGTGGAGAAAGTATTCCTCCTTGTAGTTAACCACTTGTTCTATGTATTACAGGTGAACCTGTGTTACCTATGCCAGACGTGTACTTTTCTGCTTCACAGTCCCAAAGTGCTTCAACACTATCTACAGGTCAGTACATAGTTTCTTCTAATTGGGTTATGACTATGAATGTGTGCTGTGTCAAACATTTAAAGCAAGCTTTTCAAAGAGTGAGTGGTTAACGGTATTTAAGACAATACACATTTTTAAATACCTCAGCTTACTATACTATGGGATTTGCGCATTTTGAGTAATGGCTTTGTGTGGGCACTTGAATCTTGAGCCATGGGGTTTGTGAACGAAATGACATAACCACTCTGCTAGCAATCTGCTTGTTAACCTTCTCCCAATGGATCAGATTTAAAAGCAGATGACTAAAATAGAGAAACAAATCCTTTCATTTGTCCCCCTAGCGCCGAGGTTAATTTTCTCTCTTGGAGCCACATAAACCAAAAGGATCCAGGTTTGATTCCTGGTCTAGGCTGAATTAGCACCCCAGGTTTTTGCTCTTGATGTACAGAGGTCCCTACCAGAGGTATGTGTGGATGTCCGCTTCGGGTCAGGTTTGGTTGTGACATTTTCCACGGTGGGCACTCGCCATCAAAGCATACGCAAATAATGGCCAATGGAAGTCAGTGAGGGAGTTGGTGCCTTCTTGAGAGGAGAGGAGGGAAGGGGGAAAGTTAGCTGGAGATAAAATAGTGGACATTTCTGAAATGTTTAATAGTTGTATAACAGTTTTTGTTTCTAGCAGAAAGGAAGTTGCCATAGAGGAAAGAAGTTGAAACAGTGGAGGAATAAATGTTTTTGTGTCTGCAGCATACGTTTAAATCCAGTCGCCCATGGTCAGTGGTGTGCTGATGATGGACTGACAGTTGCTGAGTAAAAATGAGTTGGAGCAATCTGAATTCAGATATCAATGTACAGAAATCAGCAGCATAAACATTGATGCATATTTGGTCATTTCAGTCAAGCAAAGGTCAGGCAGGGACACTCATCGTGATGAGATAGATTCTCCAGGGTTTGATAAGGGCGAAAATGTAACTTTCTATCTGATTTTTGCCATACATGTCGGGGGAAAAATGGATGATGTCAGTGGAATTGGTCTATTCTGTAGTACGGTTGCTCTTCATTTCGCGTGTGCATACAATTAGTTAAATGGAAAAACACAGTCCATTAGTGCAAGCAGTACAGTTCTGTTTGAAAGTCAGGAATTGTTGTGTCTGAATTCCAGGGCTGCCCGACCCCCTCTGACCCTCCTGCTTCAGTTAAATACATTTTGCTAGCTCTTGGCCAAGTTGCTTGGCGCGCTGAGCAGTTTAAGAGGACCATTTTTCTTTCACTCCCTGCTCCCACCAAAAAAAACACTATTGTGGCTATGAATTGCAAGAGCACGTGATAGGTTTGGATGAGGACGATCCATTTGATTTTTCTAAGCTTATTCTCTCAGAAAGGGCTGCATTCTCCCCATCACAGCATGTAACCGTTGCGTAAATCATTCTGGGGTATTTGTCTCTAATACCCACATGAAGGACCATTCCACGTTTGTGTGAAGTACAATTTCCTGATGAGTCCTAAATTTGCCGTTTGCAGGTTTGAACCCCTTGTCTATTTCCATTTTTATACTTGTGATGCATCCAGTTTTAGGAAATTGGTGTCTGCACCACTATCCTATTTTTAAATTCGGGTAGTCTGTAGGGTGCTGGGCTCTCCTTTACCAAGATCAGAGAGAAATTCATAATTGTTTACTAAAACTGGCTCTCTTAGCATGATGAAGATCCGCATTTTAGTGACTTATGAGGCCGGTGGAAGATGGGCTGGTTTACACCCTGGAGTGCAGCCGACAGAGGGACATGCGCATTTTCAGTAAATAGCATTACACAAGATGCCTACAATTTTGCTTGCAGTAGTGATTTGAATTTACTGTTTCTGTCCTGTTTACTATTTTGAATGCCTCCACAATGTTACATTTTAGTTGCTTCCTTTCAAAATTGTTTTTCCAGTTACCCTGCTTTTTTGTAAAAAAAAAAATTACATTCCGTCTCTGAGCAGGAACTTGGCTCAGTGGGTAGCACACTCGCCTCTGAGTCGGAAGGTTGTGGGTTCAAGACTCACTCGAGGAACTTGAGCACAAAAGATCTAAGTTGACACACCAGTGCGGTGCTGAAGGAGTCTTTCGGATGGAACGTTAAACCGAGGCCCCGTCTGCCTTCTCAGGTGGATGTAAAAGATCCCATGGCACTATTTCGAAGAAGAGCAGGGGAGTTATCCTCTGTGTCCTGGCCAATATTTATCCCTCAATTAAGATAACAAAAAAACAGATTATCTGGACATTATCACATCACTGTGTGTGGGAGCTTGCTTGTGCGCAAATTGGCTGTCGCGTTTCCTACATTACAACAGTGACTACACACCAAATGTACTTCATTGGCTGTAAAGCGCTTTGGGACGTCCGGTGGCCGTGAAAGGCGCTATATAAATCCAAGTCTTCATCTTTCTATTGGCAACAGATTACAGAAACTTGACTCTCAACATAGACGACTATTGGAGAAAATGTACAATAATTGCATCAAATATGATTGTATCTCACAGGTGAAGAATGGAGACACTATTCCATCTGCAATTCTTCCTCGGCAACCAAAACCTACTCAGACTCCAACAAAACAGCAAAGCACAGAGGAAGTGGAACAGCGTGCACTGCTGAAAGTGCAGTCCAGTCTGCTCCGGATTCTGAGCAAGACATTGGCAGCTGTTCGACACTTTACCCCTGATCTCTGCCAGATACTGCTGGACCAGGTAACTCATTATTGCCCATATATTTATTCTTAGTATGAAACAAACACGGCATAGTTTGTTTAAATACGGATATGGTTAGTTTAGATGTTCTTGGGTATTGTTCTCCGTGTATAGTCGGACACCGCATCACTGAAAACTGGTACTCTGAGCAGACCAGCAATCTGGACCCCCCCCCCGGAAGAGGAGTGGGGACCCTAATGTATAAGACACCTTCATTCTCCTGCCTCTCCCTAATGCCGGCTACTCTCCATGCAAACCGCGATGCTCACCCTACTGTTTTCTGCATTTGAGTAAGCAGTACATGCATTTTTTTTTTAGGTCAAATAAAAATACATGTATCTTAGATTCGAAGAAGTGATCTTGCTTTATTTAACGTGATAATTGCTGCTCCACTCAAATCACTAATCCGCACGGTGTTCAGTCCCAGCTGAGGCAAGCTTCCAAGGTTGGTTGTATTTAAATCAGTACCACTAACGTTGTGGATATGAGGAAGAATCGGGACCCATTCATCAGGACAGTTTAATGCAGTTGTTTGCTGGGACTCAACAATTTAAAGTCACAGTGCCTCTATTATGAAAAAAACATTGCTCTTTAAAGTAACTTATTTTTGTAATTTTCCTTTTAAAATTACAGCCACCCATGTGATCTTTGTTACTTGTTTGACTTGCTGGAACACATTTGAGCTGTGTGGAAAGACCATGTTCCATATCGTTTTCCTTGCCTTCCCCAAAAGCCTGGTCAAGATACGCAGGCTCCCTTACTAGAGGGAGGCTGAGTATCAGTGTCAGTTGTGCCTTAAGATTTGAATTCACTCAATGTAGTTGTGTAGTTTGCCAGTTCTTGGCTCACCTATCAGAGCATGCATGGTGGATATTTTATGGGCTAAGAAAAATTGTGCGGTGGGAATCTCACCTACTGGGTGACAGGACCTCATTTGTCCTGATACATATACAGCAGGTAGTTAATGGACGTTTCCCACCCCCCCCCCCCCCCAACTCCCAAATTGTTCTGAATGAATTAATTTTATTTCCACAGTCCCTGGATCTGGCCGAATATGATATGCTCTTTGTCCTGAACTTTACTACTCCAGCGTTCGATTCTGATCTTGCTCCATCATTTGGTACTCTGCTAGCGACTGTGAATGTTGTCTTGAATATGCAGGGAGAGGTAAGAGGCTGAGGAGGCATGACCTTAATATGGCACATACAATGACGCATGTGAATCAGTGGTGATGGCTGAAAATTTAGACATTTATCCTCACATTCAGTTTTTCAGGGTTACTAAAATTGCTTCTGTGGTTCTTACTTTTTTTTATCTTCCCACAATATCTTGAGGTTTCCAGCTGCTTTCTCAAGAAGTAATGAAGCTATAGTGACTTCACCGTATCTAATTTTCTACATTAAGCAGAGACGCTTGCTGGAGTACAGTTGCACAACTACTGGCAACCTTCCAGTGCATCATCCAAATGGTCATTTATCATGCATGAGCCTTGACTGAGACTGTCAGTAGACTATTTGACTGATGGGGTTACCAGATATTCTTACTCGACATTCACATTTTCAGCAAAGCTTACTGGAGACACTGAGCCAAATTGTAATGCCAACATTGCTACTCCTGAAGATCTTCGGGATCTGGTAACTCAGCACAACTTGGGAATCAAACACACGTCCTCCTTAGTCTGAATGACTCGGTACTATACCAGATGGTGCATTTACTTCCTGAGCCATCGGTACCAAGAGTAAGCTCTGTGTTGATCAGCTGGTCTTTTAAGTTTTTTTAAAACTTTTGACGTAAACAGAATGCACTGTGGCAGCCTATTTGTGGCCACTAGTTTTGTTTGAGTTTTCCTTGCTTGTGGGGTAAGCTGTCCATTCCATTTGTAAGTTTTCAGATGTGTCCGTCACGCATACAGATTTCTGTGCGTAATTTTAAAAGGAAGGAAGCAAATCATTTCATGCTCATGATTTACAAGCATTTGCCAATCTAGAAAATGTTCCACTAAAATGAAATATGACTTCCAGATCTGTAATTGATCTCTGGATTTATCTATATATCAATTGGACCTCGTGGCCTTAAAGACACATCGATGACAGCGCCACCGTAGCAGCAGAATAATACACTGTATGTTACGTTGTTACGTGGTATAATGTTCCTGCCCTTTATAAAACAGCTTATCCTTTGACTTATTGTGAGCAATGCCATGGGAGATGTGCTAGTTTCAATTTTAAAAATTGAACGTAAGAAATATGAGCAGGAGCATTAAGACTATTAGCGTTGTAACTGCGCACATGAGGTTTGACTCAACCTGAGTGCAATAGCATATCCCACTAATCATAAACCATTCTTCAACGCATCTTATTAAAAAAAAATTCCACACCTATGTAGGATATTGTGAAAAATAACTGGCAGATTAACTGGATGCATAATTCATGTTATCCTTTGTGTCAAAACACAATTGCAATTAAAAAAATGTAATGTTTTAGGAAATGCTCAACTTTTCCCGATGTCAGTTTTTCCATATTGTCTGGCACTTTCTTATTATACTGAAAGCACCTAAAACAATTAATTTCTTGTGATTTGTAGAAACAGAAGACCTAATAACCAGATAACTCCGGTATGTAAGTGCTACAGTTTTTCCCTGTAGTAGAAACCCCTAATAGGGAGGGATGAAAATCTGTCATGGTTGCTGCTGCTGATAGTTATCTGGTGGCAAGTGTGTGTGGATCTCGAGTGAGTTCAGGATCTGCTCAGTTGTGATGCCGCATTATTGAATAATAGTCTGTTCAGACTGGCTTGTGAAGAATGAGCAGCTGAGTGAGGTACCAGAAGGCAGCTACCATAAGTGGTGCTCGAGGAAGAAGGCGGGGGAAAAAAACCAAAATCTGCCACAGGCTTACAATACAAATAGTGAATATTCTCACACACCTTCATGGTCTGTTTCTGGCACAGCATATAACATGCATGCTATATTTTTGTGTCTTATCTTTATTTGGATGTGCTTCATTTTCTCTAGATCGATAAGAAGAAGGAACCTATGTCTTTGAATATGGGACCACTAACTTCATCTGAAGAGACAAAGTCATTAAAGTAAGTTTAAGGAAGGCGGGCTCTCTTTTAGATTTTAGCTTCAAGCAGCGAAATCTCCTCATAAAACATTCACTTCCAGCTGCAGTATCTCACCAGCATTGAGTGAAGTTTGTTTGGGTGATAGACTATCAGAAAAACAAACACAGTTAATTAAGGCTATTTGGGAACAAACTAAATAAAACACTGTATTAAGTTCGCCACAATGCTTTGGGGGAATCTTAAACATGTGCATAAATCAGGCCCCTTGCATAGGCTGAGCCTTGATTGCAGCTGTATACTGCCTTTGTGTTGGGACGCTTGCTGCAGATCTAATATATTGAAATAGTTCCCCATTGAATGATTGTTCTCCAATAAAGCCCTGGTTATGAATTGATACAATTTGTTCAAGTATAGTTGACCATCACGAAATTCAAATTGTTATATATATAGTTATTTTTTAATTGTAAAGTTAATTTGTCAATGATGTAGGTAAAATCAAATGAACACTTGCTACAGTAAATTTCTACCTCTCTGTAAAGCATCAGAAATATACCAGACACTGATGTAACAAACAATTTCACAATAGGGTAATTTGAGCCTTCCGATCAGCTCTCCTGCAGTGGGCTGTATTCTTTGTAATGCAAGATCGGAGGTTGAATAACATGGACCTGATGTACTTGATCCACAGCTTTGCTTTTTTTTTGTCTCCCCTCTAATTATTCTCTTGAAGTCTGTCCTTCATTCTGGGGTACAGTTACACAGTGTAGGTTTCTCTTTGGTACCTCAGCCAAATGGCCATTCTTCACTTGGGAGTCTCGGCGGTGAGTCTTGGTAGGTTCTATGACTGTAGAGGCTAATATGGCTCAAGCCAAACACATTCTACCCTGATTAACATTTCTGGCAACAGATCACTGCATAGTGAGCAGGGATGGGAGGCCAGACTTATATAGCACCCTCAGGATGGAGGCAATGGAGAATTAAAGCTAACCACTGCCCTTAGCACAGAACCTGATGTACATAGCTCAGTGCCACGACATTCAATGGATTTACTGTCAGAGGAGCCAGCTGCCGCAATACTTGCATGTTCTGGAGAAAGTGTATTAAAGTGCTGAAGCTATCTTGAATACAGTTCAGCTGTACATCCTCCTTCCATGTGATGCTAAATTAGCTTGCACAGATTTCACATCAAATAGCATTGGAGGAACAAATACAGTTTTGCATCTATAATTTATTCATCTCTATATTATCAATGCTAGCACTGTACACTATGTTGTGTAACTACATGTGGCGTTCTGCAGTGGTAGATCTATGGAATGACAAAAGGGCATTTTCTCTCCAGCACCAGTGCATCGGAACTTGATGGGATGCAATGGGAAGAAAATTGTGTGCATTTTATGTCCAACCATGTCCCAACAAGTTCTTGCGATCGAGCACTGTAGAAGAAAACCCACATCTCCAGGCTCTGGAGTGACGCAAGGTTCATCCTTTCCTAATCATTTCAGAAACTGTTATTGTAACCCAATGATTTGACCACTGCCTGCTTGTAAAATGTTAGCCTGGATGTTTTAAAACACATTTAAATTTGTCCTTGGGCTGTGGGCGATGCTGGCAAAGCTGCTATTACCGCCGGGAACGGCACATCCCCAGTTGTGTACAACTGAGTGGCTTGCTAGGCCACTTTCGATGTCATTAAATGTCATCTATGTAGTGTGGATTAGAGTCACGTGTAGGTCAGACTGAATAGGGGTGGCAGTTTCCTTCCCCTAGAGAACATCCGTGAACTAGTTGGATTTTATACAACAATCCGGCATTCGTGATCATTTATTCTGGTGCTGACCATGATTTGCAACATTTATTGAATTTCGTTTCACATCCCACACCGTGGGATTTGAACTCTTGACTTCTGGGTTGCTAGTCACTACATTACCCAGCAATTTATTTTGATAATCTTAAGTGTGAACTATTTTAGATGCTCAGATGGCTCTTTTTTATTTAACACCAATTGGAGCTGATCTTTTTCAGGTTAACATGTCACAAGGGATACTAATGTGTGCATTGTTCCAATTTAATGTGTCATGAACTATAGTAAACAATGTGGTTATCCACTGATTCTATCTGGCATAGGCCCGGTGGTTAAGGCCCATTCCCAAGTGTATGCACGTCTCCTCGCAGCATCCTGCCTTCTAGTGTGGGGTCGGCCTTTTGTTCCGAGAGCATATGTTGGTTCCTTTTTATAAACACACCATTGTACTAACTTGGGCGGCGGGGGGGGGGAAGAATGAGTGCATTCTGCGCCCAAGAGGAACAAATACCTAAAATACCTAAAGATGTAAAATGTCTCTTGTGGCCAGGAACTAGAGATGATAAATGTTTAGGTACGTGAGACTTAACTGCATAACCTGTAATTCACAGTCCTGAGTCAATTATATTCCATGTCACAACTGGAGAGACTTTTATCATATCTCCTTACTGATTAAAATCTATGTCATTTATATCATGAGTAAAATATAATCATTAGATGAATTTGTTTCCATGATATCTTGAGTCTGGAGATTTGTAAAAAAATCTTTGCAGTTCCCACACCACACGTGTGGTATAGCTTAAAATACTTGTCAGAGAGCCAGAATTTTATGATCGGGGAGGGTAATTTAATCTACACCAGCTGTTCTTTGGTTTACTACAAGACTTGTATTTGCTCAAAATTGGAGTATTTAGTAATTTACTTAAACTGTAATAGCTTGTACTTGCAGGTTTTTAACTAATATTTATTTTTAAAAAATCAGTCCACCATCCAAACTGTGTCAAAGAGCAAGTATCATTAACCTTGTGAATTTTTATGGATGTGACTTACAGTAGTGTCAGCCTCGGCTCAGTGATGGAACTCTTCAGCCTCTGAGTCCGAAGGTTATGGGCTGCAGCCCCACTCTATAGAGAATTGAGCACATAATCTAGGCTGACGCTTCAGTGTAGTACAGATGGGGGTGTTGCACGGTCTGAGGTGGTCTTTCAGCTGAGACTTTAAACTTGAAGCTCTGTCTGTCCTCTTGGGTAAAGATTTATGGCACTATGAGTAGGGAAGTTCTCCAAGACCTGGCCATCACTTAACCTCTAATCAACATCATTCAAAACAGATTAACTGCTCATTTATCTCCAAGCTGTGTGGAAATTGGCTGCCATGCTTCCCTTCATTACAACAATGACTAAACTTCAGAAGTACTTAATTAGGCTGTGAAGTGTGAGGTTGTGAGAGGTGCTCTATAAATGCAAGTTTTCTTTTCATACATAGATACTTTTTGGAGTTTGTTCAAATTTCCCAAGAAACGTAAAAAAAACTCTTACAGTCTACTTGCTTCAGTGTCTGATCACATCTTTTACAAGTTTCTACCAATTTTCTGACTTGCCATGAGCAGTGTCGAGATCCATTAGCGAACAAAAACTTGAGGTTGAATTTTAAAGTTAGTCCAAATAAATTGTAAGTTCCATTTCTCCCGTCCCAAAAAAGGCTGGTGATATCCTCTTGTGTTTAAGGTCCCTCCTGATGTTCACGATGGAAAACTGTTTCTATGTGCTGATTTCACAAGCAGTGCGGTATCTGAAGGACCCATCTGTTCACTCACGAGACAAGCAGAGGATGAAGCAGGAGCTGAGTTCAGAGCTGGTAACGCCTCAGTTTTACATGCAAACCATTGCACTTAAACTGTTTAGTAATTATAGACTATACTGTGCATCAATTAGACACTGTCCACCAAATGTGACTTACTTAATATTTAGCTGTTGGTAGTTTCCTCATTTGAACATTTCTTGCAATGAGTTGGCATTTACAGCAAAATAACTTCACATCAGTGATCCAGAATATTGGGGAAAAATTGCCAAAAAAAACTTTTTTCCCCATGTTTACAATTTAATATAAATAGTTAAGATCTTTTCCATTTTGGTACAATTGCTTGCATTTACTAATACTGTATTAGCAAAAATTGGTTACAAGATCTGTGTGTTATCTCGACATTTTGCCAGCATTAATAAAAGTTCAAAGGAGGAAAATATACTGTGTAGCATAGAACTGAGGGTTGATTCTTGGATTGTTTCAACACTCTTTTCTGTTTGTTGTCTTGTAACTCTCTATTGTAGAATTTCCTGAGCCTTTGTGTTTGTTTGTTTCCAATTCTTGTCTCTTTTCATCATTTTTCTTCCCTCTGCTGTCTTGTGTTTTAAAGTCCAAAGATCTTTTAATCCTAATAAACAGTCAGTTTGCTAAAAAATAGTTTTGCTTGGATCCCAGACTGCATAACGTTGAAACGTTCTCGCCATATTCTTGCATCAGAGCTGCGATTATCCAAACTTTGTGTTGAAATTTCTCTGGTGTCTGGGTTGGCTACTTGATTTATTTTATCACGATTTGTGGAAAATATAGGATTAAAGTCATGGTGATCAATGCAAATGAGAGACGATAGGGTGCAGTAATGTCTTTGTACTATAGAGGACACTAAAGCACTTAGGATGCCATTATCCAAAACCGATCAGCAAGGTGAATAATTCAGATACCTGATCACTATGAATTCTACTGTTGTGCTGTATTGATCCATTCTATTCAGTCTAGAAGCTGGTGTTAGTATGAGAATAACTTTATTATGTGTACTGAAAGATCCAGCTCGTCTGGATTTGTGGTGGTCAGATAAGTATCTTCCAAATGTATTGTAAACTTGAGTACAATTAAGTCCTTTATATGTGCTTTTGCACCCTTGAAACATATGGATGCGACTTATAAAGCTTATTACTAAAAAGGAGCCACAGAATAATGCAGGGAGAGGGGGAAAAGCTTAGAAACTGTATTTTATGGTCAAACTTCGTGACCCTGGAATAAGGACACAATCTGGTATACTGCGCCATTAATGATGCCCAACAAGAAATGTGAAATGAGCCAGTAACATGCATGTGCTTGCTTATTCTCGAGCTTAAAGTTTCAAATAAGAAAATTAAAAATGAGCAGCCCTGAAGTATAGATCATACAACACAAGATTCATTAAATCTTTTTTCACTTTTTTTTTACTGTTTCAGAGCACAGTTCTGTCTAGCATTTCACGCCATTCCCGTCGTGGAGCACCGTGTTCCCCTGCTGCATCCTTATTGCCGTCGCCTCAGAGTAAATCCACCTGCTCCGCATCCAAGTTGTGCCCTGATGGTCAGGAGCCCTTAATTCAGCTGGTCCAGGCTTTTGTTCGGCAGATCCAGAGATAAAGAGAGCAACGATAATGTTAAACTTTAATACTTTCCAGCTCTGGACTATATATATAACTTCATTTGCAACAATTTTCAGTGTCAGTCCACTTTTTACTGACCAAAAGTAATGTGAATATGGACGTCAAAACAGGATGATGGGTGGCAACTTTAACTGAAACTGTTATGAAGATACTTCTTTTTGGGAACAGTTTTGAAGTATGCCACTCTTGTCTCTCAAAACTAAAGGCTAGAATTAAGTTACAAAATATAACCATGGCAGCCTATTAGAATAAATAACAACTGATGCTAAACAATTGAAGAATTGTACAGTAGCATCCGTTAATAGTATTATGACCGTAGAGAGCGGCCTGTGTTGAGAAATTCTCCTGTAGTGTAGAACTGAATAGGAGGGAGTTAAGAAAAGGCATTCGGAATAAAGGTATGATAGTCTGTGTGCCACAATAACATTTTTATAAATCATTAAGTCCTGTTTTATTAAAAATGTAAAATATGTTCTTGATGCTGAATGTTTACCAGTGAAAGTTGCCATGGAGACAAAGCACTCTCTGGTTTGATTTGAGTTCCAAGCATCCCTGATAGTCGAAAATAGTATTATCAGGAAACCGCATTCCAGATTTGTTAGGAGTGCTGTGACAGTTTATAACCTTTTTACAGCTATTTATTACTTTACATACCACATATTTCATCCTTTGATGGGCATTTCTTGGAGAACTTACCAAAGAGCTTTGGATATGTATTTGTAGCTACCGTTCATCATTACTGGCCATTTTTAGACTGACTAGAGGAGCTACCCGAACACAAAAATTGAGTTAATGAAGCATGTTTGGGCAAAGTAATTTTATTTACTTAAGAGACGGCGAGGTTCAAATGACTCTAGTCCTTATTAGAAGAAATGAAAAGGCTGCTGGGTGAGTTTTAAAAAGTCCTTGCAGAAGAGCCAGCAGAAAACTTTATATTGAATATTTGCATGGATGGCCTCATTTTCATTTGAGGGATTTTTGCAATAATTTAGTGTCTGCAGTGCAGTCAGAAGCAACAGTGGACCATATTTTCTTCTATTTGGCTGTTAAGTCTGGACTACAGCTTTATATTGATGATTACTTCTTCACTGAGGAAAATATACTTGTGTTTCCTAAAGGTATATGGCCTCATCCTTGAGCATTTTAAAAACCTTAACTGACCTCTCAATGTGGACTACGCTTTAACGGTATGACAAACTGGGTGTCCAGTCTCACCATTTTCTGACATCCCATTGTCTTCAATGGATAGTGTTGTGAAGCTGCTAAGGCAGTGAGACACCAAGTGAGTGACTTTTTAAAAATTGAGGATAATGGGTCTTACCTTGCCTGGAAAGTATAAGAAAATCATACTAATTAAGGCCACTGATTGATTGTTTCACAGAAAAAATGGATCAATAAATCATAAAATATGATTCTCAGAATCTGATTTTTTTTCAGTCACTTATCCAGTGAGTAATTAGAAACAAGCAATGCAAATCAGTGAAAATTCAGTCATAAAAAGGAGTTTGACTTGTTCCGTCACTAACCGCTCCAATGGTCGTTGTAATAGACAGCAGGCAACTTGAGTGACTCACCTTGTGATACTGCCATTCATTATTTATAGCCTATTGTTGAATTCAAATTAATGTAATGTACAGCTGCCTTTTTCTTTGTGATAGTTTAAGTTTTTAAAAAGTTGAAGAATAAACTGAAAATCTGGTGATATGGTTCCTGATTTGAGGTCTTAACAAATTAGTACTGACAGGGCTGGGCACAGACTATTGATGTATAGAACTCCTTCCACTGCTGTAAACTCAGTTTCCATTCAGATTTAATTACAGGACTTTTTTTTTTTAAAATGAGCAAAGTACATTTACTTAATGTGCACCAATACTTGAATGAACATTTTTACTGATCTTTAAATTTGAGCACCTGCTTGAAATCAGTGATAGGTTTGGTGCACCATCGATATGTCAGAATGTTCTCTTTTCCACTGCCAAAGTGTTGATAAATAGATTGTACGGGACTAGTGCTTGCGAGATGCTGTTTTCCCATTCATTGCCCAAGGCTGGGAAAACTAACTTACTGGCAGAAATCCATGGGTTAAATGGAGAAACTAGCTTCAAAAACAATGTCCTTATTTTTCTGCCTCCAGCAGATACATTTTCAAGCCGAGAATGAAGTGTATTAGTGACCATCTTTATTAATAGTGTACCATGATAACCTTGTCAGTTACAACTGGGATTAAAGTTTGTGGCACCTGAGTGAAGAGTCCAGTGTTGTAAAGTTTTAATAGTAGGGATGCTGATGTCTGCCACTGCACTTGGAGATTGAAGGACCCACTGGGTTTTCTATGGCATTTTCCTAAAATTATATTCAAAAGCACATTATAACTGTTATTGGGTAAAAATTCACTTGGATTTAAAAAAGGCAAAATGAATGGTATTTGTTATAAAGTACATTCCTGAAAACATGCATCTCAATTTTACAGTACAAGGATGGCAAATTCCAATTACTGTATGTAAGTTGTCTTCAAAGGTTGTCAAGTGAAGAGCAGTAGAAAGTTTTGGCAACTATCCAGATTTGATTTGAGCCCCTCAGTGAACAAAAGTAACTCTTGATCTGATTTCTCAATTTTGCCCTTTTTCTAAAAAAAACTATGCAGAGTAAATGACTATCCTATGACAAAATAGTAAAAATACTGCTGTATAATTTAAAATGACAAGTCAAAATGATCATCAATGGGGAATGTTGGTCTGAACTGGTAGCTGATCAGGTCTTGGGTTTGAATTGAGCTTAAAGTATTAAAAGACTAATTTATTGACCATGTTCATGGACTTTTCTCAAAAGTCATGCAGTTTGTCACTACTGAAGAGCAGAGTACCACAGACCTTTGGATAACTGCACATAATTCTTCCAGTTTGTAAATATTTTTAAAACCAAAGTAATGCCCTTATTCTAGAATGTTTTTTTTGTTTGACTGCTAGAGGAATAGAAACACTGTGTACTCAGCTTGGTCTGTTTACCTGTAAATACCCAAGTGCCTAGGTTTCACAGCTACCATATTTAACTGAACTACTAAAAGATTTAGCATGTGTGTATTGTATGCTGGGGGCAAGTCTTCCTCACCATGTTTCTTTCCTGTCAGAATAGAAATTGAGATAATGGAGTATTTTTTTTTTACAAGTCTTTTTCATTACAGTTTAAAGTTTTTCACTTTATACTAATGTGTAAATTCTTGTTACATATTCCTGAATAAAATGTTGTGGATAAACATGTTCATTTATTGAATCATTAACAAAAATGTTTTGAAGGTAGTTTTCATGTCTACCAAAGAAAGTGCTTTAATTTTATTTTATTAGATATCTATTTTCCTTGACATAAAATCAGTTACTTTAACTTTTCTCTGCTGGAGTTTAATATTTGATTTGTGTATTTTTAGTCTTAATCGTTAGTGACTGTTACTGGTCTATGCCATTATTTATGCTTCACAGGAGCCTCCTATGAGCATATCCTAGTCACACCAACTACTCCCTGTGGTCGTGCGTCCCCCATTCTTACCTGAGTTCCCTATTGGATTTATTAGTGGCAATCTTGTAACTCCAGTTTTGGACTTGCCACATCTACCCTATCAGGTCCCTCCCCTCAGCCTTCTCTTTGAGAGAAAAGAGCCCCAGCTTGTTTGGATATCCACAGTCCTAGTATCTTTTTTGCACCGTCTATAAGCATGAGCTCTTTGCTGACTTTTTTTTAAAAACATGTTTTTTCTATTATTTTTTCTACCACTGATAAGCTAACTGGTCTATAGTTCCCTGGACTTGCCTTTTTAAATATAGAAATATTAAAATTTAATCTGCCAGTCCCAAGACACTCTATTCCCATTTCTAATGATTTGTATTTATGTAATAGTACCTCTGCTATCTCTCTCCTAACTTTTTTAATATATGTGGATGTAATCCATCTCGACCAGGGAGTTTATCCTCACCTAGTTTACCAATTACTCTCTCTTTCTCCCCCTGCCCCCCCACCCTCTTGAGCTTTGTCATGTCTGCCTTGTAATATCCGTGGTAAATAGAGGCAAGTCATTTAATATTTTCTGTCATTACCTGCAAGTTTATCTTGTGTATCCCTTTCCTGATTCTTTTGTGTCGAGAACACTTTACTATTTAATTTTATATTCCTTGATTTCCTAATTTTTTACACTTCTTTCCAACCCTGTCATCCTCGCCTGTGCCCATGTAATTAGTGTATGCCTTTCTCTATAGTTTTAAATTTGACTGTTCATCCATGGTGTTTCATTATTGGCTACTTAAGAAAAATGGTAACTATAAAAATTGGGTGCAAGTCTTCATTGAACCTTGGTGAAAAGTGTTAATGTGGTGTACATTCCCAGAAATTCTGTTACTGAAATGATTTAAAAGCATTTTGTTAAATCTACTTAGCCACCATATATAAAGTCAAAACTGCTATATTTGGGAATGCATTGCAGTACTGTATAGAATCTTAACTGCATTCAATCATTGGAAAGGAAGAATATCTCCTATAGCTGACTATTTTTGTTCTAAATATACAGAAGCAGACACCTTTGTAAAGTATATATAACTGCTTTGGTAGGCAGCTGGAGCTTTCAAATTTGTGCAGTGATGTCTAGGGACTTACAGGGGAGGATAAAGAAAAAAAGGGAAGCTTATGTCATACACCAACGGCTAAATACTATAGAATCTTGCGGAATATATAAGGTTAAGAGGCAAAATTAAAAAGATTACGAGAGCATGAGAAATTCTTGGCTAGTAAAATTAAGGAAAACCTTAAGATGTTCTACAAATATATTAAGAGGGTAACCAAAGAAAGGGTAGGGCCTATTAGACCCCATGAGGGTAATCTTTGTTGGGAAGGCTCTTAACGAATACTTTGCATCCGTTTTCACAAAGGAAAGGGGCAATGCAGATACTGCTATCGAGGAAGAGTGTGATATTCTGGATAAACAAAATAGTGAGAGAGGAAGTATTAAGTGGGTTAGCAGCTTTGAAAGTAATAAGTCCCCAGGCCTGGATGAAATGCATGTTGAGTGAAGTAAGAGGAAATGGCAGAGGCCTTGACCATTTTTCAGTCCTCTTTGGATTGGGCATGGTGCTGGAGGAGGACTGCTAATGTTTAAGAAGGGAGAGGCTGAGTAATTACAGGCCTGACAGCCTAACTTCAGTGGTGGGAAAATTATTGGAAAAAAATCCACATTTGGAAAGGCAGGGGCTAATTAGGGACAGTCAGCACTGATTTGTTAAGGGGAGATCATGTTTGACTAACCGGATTGAACTTTTTGAGGAAGTAACCAGGAGGGTCGATGAGGGTAGCGTGTATGATGTGTATATGGACTTTAGCAAAGCTTTTGATAAAGTCCACATGGTAGACTGGTCAAGAAGGTGCAGTAACCTGCAGGGTTATGGCCCTAGAGTTGGTAATTGGGATTAGACTGGATGACCTTTTGTTGGCCGACGCAGTATTAATGGGAATCGAATAAGGCCAGGGTGATCTCCTGGACGAGTTTTGATCACCTGGATGGGTCGGAGAGGAATTTTCCCAGATTGTTTTTCTCCCTAAATTGGCCTGGGTTTTTAAATCTGGTTTTTGGCTCCAGTTGGGGTGGAGTGTAGAATGTTTCAGTATAAGGGGTGTCGCAGTTGTGTGAGGGGGACTAGTTGGGCTGGGTGCTCTTTGCCTTTCCACCATTGTTCATAGGTTTATAAGTAACCTTCAGGGCTGCTGACCAAGGGCCGTGCAGGTTTGGCGGCTGGCAGGGACACGATGGGCCGAAATGGCCTCCTTCTGCGCTGTAAATTTCGATATAATAGTATGTTTCATGGGTGCTGACCTGATTAGAAGGCTCCTGTAAGAATAAAGCCCATGCAACTTAGATTTCTTGCAGATTTGATTCTGGTAAAGAACTGATCTTTGCGCTGTTGGATAAATCTAGCAGCAGAACATAATCTTACTACTTTCTATAGTGCGAGAACATTGATTTAAATGACATAAGATGTGTAGCCACTGTGGCTCCTTCCTCTTCACTAAAGTGACCCGAATAGTGGGTGATTTTTAAACAATGCAAGAGAAAATTTAGCTTACATTCAACATACTGTCTTTCCTTCTCAGACCATAGGAAGAAGAAATTACAAGGGGGGGGTGTAACAAGTAGAGCTGAGTTTAGCAACAGGCCAGCAGCAAATCTAGGCCAAATGCTTACGCAGCCTGACCTCAGTGACAATTAGCAGCAATGTCTTCCAATTCTGGGGTTTTTTCAGGATCCAACTCTGCACTTCTGTGAAATGAAGAGGCACCAGGTTCCCACTGAATTTGATTGTCTCTTTAATCTGCAGTCTGCTGCATGCACTGTAAACATGAATGTTAGCCTTTATTTTTTTTTAAAGTTACACATTTTAAATGGTTGCAGGAACATGACATTTTATAGTATACAAGTAATACTCAAGCGAAGAGGAGGCTGGCATCGGCAGTGTTAGGCTGTGGCTCTGGGAGAATTTCTTCAAAAAGTTAGGGCACTTTGCCAACTTCAAGCATCCAGGGTAAAAGCACTAATTTTAAAATTCTTTTGAGCAATTAGTACAACACAATGTGATTGAGTTTAGACCCATCTCCTCCTCAATCAGACTCCAGAAAATTTCTCACAATGCAAATAATAGCAGTAATCAGAGTAACAGTTAACCAGTTTATAATTTAACTAGGACCCACATCTAGATTAAGCAGCCATCAGTCTGTGGTCATAATTGAGGGTGATTTTTTTAAAAACTGGTTAAGTCATTAATTAATGGTTTGAGAAATACCATTTATTTAGTCCCCAAGTCTGCTGGTTGGTTATTAATAGATGCCATGCCATAAGCTTCACAATTATACATAATCTTTTAAGTGGAATTATAACTCAATGTTTAAAGTGACCTACTCCTTTGTGTCACCCTGTAGCTGGTGCAAGTCCCACACCACAAATCATACATTAAGGTGCTTTGGTAAGGTCTCAGTGGGTAGCCCTGTGCTCCCTTTTATTCAAAAGTAAAATAAAAATTAAAGAAGAAGTGATTTAAGTTGGGGGTTACTTTTTATATAAAATGTTGAAATATATACAAAAGATGCTGTATTGATTGTGAAAAGATACTATTTAGCTAACAAAAAGAAAATTCAATGCACATGAGTACTATTCAAATTGGTTCAAATATGTAACACATAGATTAAAGTGAAGTGGACATGTTTCCAGGCTGTTGAGAATCCAGTGAGTCAGCACAAACTCAAATGGTTACAATTTCAGATTAAACAAGCATTTCACTTACTTTTTAGTGGAACATTTTCCAAATTTAAAGACCAATACCTATGTTGTCTGATCCAATTAAAAAATACAAGTATTCTATACACATGCAGCCATACTTTCAACAATTTGCAGTATTTTTACTCTACTCTCCCATTTTTTAAATCTTGCCAGGAGAGCAACACAAAAATAACAACTGCCATCTCCAATGTTACTCTAACTGACCAAATGAACATATAATTCAAGGGGAGCAAGATGGTCTGCATCGGTTTACCTATTTAAAAGGCACTTCAGTTGTGAAACGTCACCTTTAGACAGAAAAGTGATCAAAAGATACCCTTCTTGGCTAAACCCCAAACATTTAAGTCAAACAATCAACTGATGAAGAAATCAGCATAATCAAATGTTTTAAAAATAGTTCTTTGAATTTTGTAGTTACCAAGATCAGTCTCAGCAAGCCTGTCTGTGCCAAAAAGGCATTCCACCGGAGTTTGCAATACATATTTGCCTCTATGCAACTTAACACCATTCTGCTCTCAAAGAATTCTTACAGGCCTTAACATTCAGATAACAATTAACGTGGCAATACTTAACCAGT
The DNA here is from genome assembly GCF_044704955.1 of Pristiophorus japonicus. NCBI lineage: Eukaryota > Metazoa > Chordata > Chondrichthyes > Pristiophoridae > Pristiophorus > Pristiophorus japonicus. The sequence goes on from NC_091996.1 coordinate 18,145,686, forward strand.
CTGGTAAAGTGTCTTATTGTAAATTTCAGGCTATTTAAGGGCTGATGGTCGATTGAAAATACAGTTGAAATAGAATTGGGTTAGTTCCGCACTGGGCCTCTAGAATGAATAAATATCTCGTCACTCAATACAGAGCAATCTGGATCACGAACATTCCTGTTATTAGAGCTTGCTCAAAGATGGAGGCCCAGTAAGGGTGGAAACAGAAATATACATTTTTAACCACTGTACTAATACTGAAAAAAAACATCCAAATGTTCATGCAACGTGACAGAACTCAAAACAGTCTGACATGCCTGCAGTTCCTTTTAATTCAGCAAACCACACCACCATTTCTGGATACTTTTCCATAGGAAATACTTGTACCTGGCTGGACAGAAGAACATTTGAAGAAATTAAAAAGCAGCTGGAGCTTGTTGCTTGGTTATTCAGAGTGAAGAAGCAGAATTGAAACCTCTATCTCAGCTATCATTTGAACTCTGCTCAACAGGAAAGCTTCATTTGAAGCACTTCGTACACCAACTCACTGGAAAGGAGAAACCGGGAGGACCTGTCCCTCAAATGCTAATCTGCTCTGAGTGCAACACTGACAACAGCCCTAAAACAATGGGTTCACGAAAGACAACCGTGCTCTCTGCCTCAAATGGATGGGGGTTTGGGAGAAAGAGTAGGAAAACAGAACCAAAGTCATAGATCTGAAGTCAAGGATGATCCGAACCAAGTCAGATTTGAGTTGATGCACCATTTTACACTTGAAACACACCAGGGCAGCAGAGTATCCAATGCAGGATATTAGACTGGAGATAGTGCATTTCCATTGGTCTTTTAACTTGAAAGAAAGATTTATCTTGTAAATCAAACACTAGAGGCACAATCATGCAGCATCGCATTTGGTTTATTTTATGGGCACACAAGATTAAAATAATTTCACTATGTTACCAAGCAGTAAATAGCATAAAGTGATTTACTGGTATGTGAAGTTTTCACAAATGTGAATGCTCACTCTTAGGACAGTCAAACTTCAACAAGGGCCCTAGATTAAACAGTGCATGTGCACAGCTCCTGGGAAGTCAAAACCGTGCCTATTTGAGGGTACAGCTGGGGGTCCCACAACTTTATAATGTGTTTCCTTGTTAAGAAGTTATTGGTCTAGAGTCTTGCAGTTTTACACTTGGTTCATCAGTGTTAGCATGGAATATTGACAATACTGTATGGGAAAGTACCTTGTTCTATACACTATTGTGCAGGGGATCCATGACATGCTGGAGAATCTTTAGGGCAAAGGTTAAGGCCATTACTGAGCAGATCACTAGATAAATAGATATCTTGGCAGACAGTGGGAAAATCTGGTGTCCAAGAACCAAATGTCAATCTTAACATGACCAAATTCTAATGGCAAAGTTGGTATCCAACCACACTGTCAAATAGTGTTTTGACAAAATTAGTTTTGTCCTCCATTACACCAGGAGTGAAAATTGGAGCTCAGCTAGTGAAAGTCATCAGATTTGCTGGTGACAAAGTTTTGGTAGCAAGAATGGCCTACAGTTGTTGGCAGATAGCCTGAATGCTGTAGCTCTGGATTATGAAATGTAAATCTATGTGGGCAAGACCAATGTTGTGAAGGTTTCTAGGAGTACAGGTGAAAGTGCTTTTTAATAAATGGGGAACAGCTGGATCAGGAGACACAATTTAAATATCTGGGCAGTATAATGAACGAAGGCAGCAGATATGACGAGGTGGTGAGAGCTAGGATTACAATGGGAAAAGTTATATAGAATAATTAATAGAAGGAAGAGGATATTGATTAGGGAATTGATGAAAAAATGAGCGACAATGATGAAAGTAAAAAGACCAAGAGGGAGTAAATGAAGGATGCTTCTGGACCATCTGAAAAATGGGAGATCATGTGGAAAATTGATGAGAAGCACAGGACAGATTGGCTTGGAGAAGGGAGAATTGAGCCCGAACCTGCTTAAGGCAGATCACCGATGATGGTAATGGCACCAAATACGCGATGGTTAAAAATATGGTACAAGACAGATTGACATCTTCACACTGGCCTCCAAAGTACAATTTCTGATCACCAAGTATTTGGGGATTGATCACATATCTGCTATTTGCTACAGCGGCTACTTTTCATGATTGCAGATGACCACCTCAAAAGAACTATACACAATCTGCTAACACATGGTGTACAATGAGAATTTCAATAGAAAGCCCAGTGAAACACAAAACTCCCAATTCCTGCTAGTCTAGGATCAGTGCTTCTAACTGAACTTATTTTAGGCTTAAGGATGCTCTGTGGACCTAAAAGCAACCAGAAACCAATTCTCCACTTCATGCCATCAGTTTAACCTGCAGGCCATCACTGAATATTTCACATATTAAGTGATCTAAATCAGCAAATCAAATCTGGTTTCTGGAAATCTCGCAATTGTTTGAATTCAGACTTCAAATATCCAGATACTGGTTTCAGCACAGATGTGTCATTCTGTTAAGTATAAAGAAACATCCAATCTAATTTGAAACCTTACCCAAAATTTAATTCTGATGCCCATCTTATGTCAGTCACACTTTTTTCTAATGTTATGGGATCGACGCTATCATTAATCCGGCAATTGTGAAATACTTTTCCTGGAAATAGAACTTAGTCCCATTTTAATGATTTAGCAAAGTCTGACATCTACTTCCCAGTATAAAACTGTCCAAGTGCCTTATTTTGATAGCCTGTAACAAAATAACTTTAAAACTAACTGACTGAGGCCACAAGATATAGCTACTTGGCAACTTTGGTCATATCTTGCTCTGTTCACAAATGTTAAGAGTTTCTTTGATTTACACTCATACCAACAGTTTCCAATAATATTAACAGAGGGTCATGCACCTTGTATTTGACAATCCTCTGTGGGACTGCGTTAGCTTTTATCCAGGCACCAGTTATCGTAACCAACCTTCTTTTGATCTACCACAATTGGTTTTTAAAATGATGTCAGACATAATCAAACCAATTAGCCTGCCATCATTTGGTAAAGAATCCAAGCCCTGTAGTCAGAATTAATCCAAATCGAGGTCAAACTTGCTTACTCCATTCAGTGTCGCGCCTGTTGCAGGTGAGCACGTAGAGTGGAAGGAAACCTTTTAGGCCAGCACTTGGATGTGAAGCTCACACACAGGTGATCTCCTTTTTCACTTGAAGCAAGAGAAAAAAGGGATACGAGTTGTCACCACATCACTCTGGATGTGTTTCGATACCAAAAACATTATTTCCTTCCACAACATACTTTCCCAATTCTGTCTGAACAGGTTAGTGGGGCACTGTGCTTGTGCAACCAAACTGCTTTGTGTGCGTCATCCTCCTAGTAGTGAGGACAGACCCTGCTTACATCTAAAGTTACTGCAGACCAAACAGCAAACGTAGACCAAGATTTGAAGTATCTGAAGCTCCCAGACTGGATTAATCTCCTCACTGGGTCAGTTTATGTAAAAAAAAAGCTCCTCCTATAACCAAATTCAGTATTATTTTTTATAATTCATTATTTGACTGCACTTACTATGCTAAATTTAAAATTTCTGAAACAATGCACCAGAGTGAGACAATAGTGGTGATAATCAAAATAAATGTTGTGCCATTTAAGGACCAAAAATCTTAAACAGGTTCTTGTGTTTATACAACATTTACTCATGGCTTGCTCCATCTTACAAACTAGACCATCTGTTGGAGAACAGGGACTGCAGTGAAAATGGTCCTGAAATGATGATTTTGATAGAGGCAGAGTTAAAACACCTCCCTCTAGGAAAACCAGGAATATTATGTTTGACAGTAATATAGTTCAGAACATCCACACATATTTATCAACTATAGTGTGGTGCAGCATTATTCCAAGTCTGTGCTGGTGAAAGGGTTAAAACTAAATGCCGACTGCTTAAACCGATACAATAATTTAGAGTCAACATGGTGACACTGAAAACAACCAACATGGACTTCTGCATTTTGGGGTTTTATATACATAATGTCATATATATGTGTGCACGTGTATGTATTTCCTTACCTGGACTCACATGTGCTGCATCATTATTGAGGGTCACTTTTCATTCCCCTAAATGCAGGAAGGAAACATTTCTTTTCAGGTTGACAAATGATTGCTGTTAACTAATCAAACATGGTACAGGTATCAGATTCCCTTTCTAGATGTGCAAACCTAGACAACATTGATAACCTGGATGTGTGCCTAACAATCTAAAACAGCAAGGGCAGTACTCTGCCCAGCAGCATCTATGTTCCACGAGTTAATATGAAGACCTGGCAAATACAGGTGAATTCACTGACTACTTGAAGGACTGCTTTGAAGAGTTAATCTGTAGACTTACTATGTACAGAGACCTCCAGTCTCACCTACAGAACTTTCTCCCGTTATTGAAAATGTTCAACTGCAGCTCAACTCCGAACAGTAAACAAAAAAAGAGACAGTCCTTAAAAAACACTCTGCTTAACATTTTCAAACTCCATAATGCAGAGTCCATGCACAAAATGTACAGCCACATGTGTTGTGCCTTCAGAGAGTCTGCTAATTGATGATGTTGAACAATCGTTAGGAGCCATCCCAGCCCTTCAGTACCAGCCTGGCTAAAACACTTCTCTCCGTCTCTTATGTACAATTAGTTTGTTTTTCATAACAAATCCTCAATTACTGGCATTCAGTCATACTCATGCAAAAAAATAATCCAATACAGCACATCAAACTAGCAATCTAGTATTTACAATGAGCCAGTCTTTCTCCTACAGTACATAATTATATTTTAAGGTTTCCTGTGCAATTGCTAGTACCGCTATTTGTTATTCTATATTCAGAAATCCACGATCAGTGAGTGAACTGTTGTACCTTTGTACTTAACAATGTCAAAACAGTCTCCAATGCAGAGTTTATGCACAGACCACATCGGGTCTGCTAGTTAAAGTGAGCTGTATGAATGGGTCCAACACAGGACACTTAAGACAGCTTGGCACGGATGGTAGGAAAAGAAATTGAATGCAGGCAATGGCATAAAACTCGGAACGTTTCCCTAGAGTGGTGCCACCTGTTCTACGCTCTTGTTTAAAAACAAAGCTCCGAAGGTGAAGCACCTTGGCATGAACTGGCTTCTGCAGCTCAGTTAAGTAAAGCAAGTCACAATGGGGTTCATTAGCTGCCATCTAAGGTTTAGCCTCCACTGTCGAATCCTAGGTTTTCTCTTCGCGCTCTGTTTTCCGTCGCTGAATGTTGCGCGGTTTGATTTTTAATGACAGTTCCCACAGCGCTTCCTCTGCAAGGTGGTCGCCGAAATCATTGAAGAACGTAACAATGTCATCGATGCGCTTTAGTTCATAATGGCTGAAAAGGGGAGAAGAAAAGAAAGTCACTTTCACTGTCAAAATGTTCATTGTGTTACGCAGAGAGGAAAAAGGAAAGACTGTGACATAAAGTGCCTTTCTGAAGGTATCCTACAAGAGCAGAAGTCGGCCATTTGGCCCCTCGAGCCTGCTCCCCCATTCAATATCATGGCTGATCTGTGCATCAACTCCACCCCTGCCTGCTCCCCATAACTCTCGACTCCCTTATCGTTCAAAAATCTGTATCTCCACCTTAAACATATTAATGACTCAGCTGACTAAACATATCCACAGCTCTCGGACAGAGAATTCCAAAGATTCACAACCCTCAGAAGAAATTCCTCATCTCCGTTTTAAATGGGTGACCCCTTATTCTGAAGTCAGTACGAAGAGAAGTCAAACATACAATGCTACACATGTTGAGATCTTCAACCTATCTATGTGGTCAGGGAGATTATGGAGTGCAACTAAACCATCTTTCCATCAGGAACGAAAGTCACTCCAGCCTGCTATGCACCTCCCAGCAACCAGTTAAAAGTTTGGCTTGATAGAGCACTTGGAGAAGGCAATTTTCTTGGCCCAGTACACAAATAAAAAAAATCTATTCTAAAAATTGCATTACGCTACCTTGGCAACAGTGTGTCCAAACCAGGAATGGTTATGCAGTTAGTAGTGTGGATCCATGGTCACCAGTTTGCTTCATACCCATCTATCACTTCAGAGTGAAGCCTGTATTTGTGGAAATTCAGTAGTCTTGGGGCTCGCGAATACTTACATTTGCTGGAAGCGTCGCATACTGTCCAAGATATTAAACTGTTGCCATCGTTTAGAAAAGTTGATCTTTCCATCAATTAGATCTGGGTTGCCAAGGTGCACAAAGGTCAAGTCCTGTAGAATGAGGCCCCTAGAGAAATGAGAGAGGGGTTAAGATCAAATGCTTTCTGCACATGGAATAATAGAACATGAAATTAATTCCTGGTACAGTTTACAATATGTTCGCAGATGACATTAGTGCCATTCCATGTTTTGCCAAGTCTCAAAATATTCTGCAGCGCATATCAAACTTGTATAATACATTTTTTTAAATCAAGTTAACCAACCCCATGTTAGTGGGGGTTACTACTTGTTATTCACAGTAACAAAGAGTTACCTTGAGGCAAGATGCAATTTTAATTCCCTCTTGGTGGTCACTGGGATAAAACAGTTGCTGCCAAGCTCATAATCAATAGTTAACACTGACCAATCAGAAAGCTAAAAGAAACCCAGTGAGTTAATCATTCTTAGATTCTTAAGATACACAAACAAGGACCTGTTGATCTCGAGTGACGGTGAACACTGAGTCGAAGTCAAGTACAGTCTTCAGGTGAAGTGGGGTTAGAGGGCAGAGGATAATTGTTTCGCGAGGGCATGCAGACTTCATTCAGTCCCCATTTCGCACTTGTGCATTCTGACCTTATTTATATATTTTCGGTATTAATTCCTATACCCATATTTATAACGAAAACTGACTAATCCTGAAACACAGTCTCTTGCTGGCAGTGTGCAGTTTACATTAGAAATGCGGACATACAAATGGATAATGAAAAAGAGAGACCGAATGCAAAAAATATTAAATTTTTTATATGGATATCCCATGATGTTCTACACTGACAGGTATGTTGTACCATTTAATGCACAATGTACTATTTTACAAGGTGATAACCTGGGCTCAGTTGGTAGCACTTTTGCCTGAGTCGGAAGGTCAGGAGTTCTCAAGTCCCAATCCAGAGGCTTGAGCACATAATCTAAGTTGCCACTTCAGTGCAGTATAGAGGGAGTGCTGTACTGATGGAGGTGCCATCATTTGGATGAGAGGTTAAACTGAAGCCCTATTTGCCCTCTCAGGTAGACGTTGAAGATAACATGACATTATTTGAAGAGGAGCCGGGTAGAGGAAGAAGGAAAAGGCCAGTTTAGGGCTCTGTGGTGAGGTCAGGCGTGAGTAGACGCAGTAGGAAACATCGGGCGATGGCCTGTTATTAGCACTTCTCAGGCAAGTGTCGCCGTGGAGACACCCACCACCTGCCTCGGATGTGTAATTAGGAAGGCGAGTTAAGTTTAATACAAGTATGTTTAGAGGATGGCAATTAGTGAGAGAAAGAGAAGTGTGACTTCCTCCAGGTACAGGAAGTGCGCACTATATGCAAGATGTGTCCAGGAACGATTGAATCAATGGGGCTTCTGATTGGTCAGTGCTCACCATGTTGCATTATCGGTCACATGCCCAGCAGTAACCAGAATACAGAATCAAAATAAGAATCATTACACTCAGCAGCACCAGCTGTCTGATTGAAGTACTAACAGGTAATGTTTTGGCCAGTGCTGTCCCTAATTATTTGTTTCCTAAATGGCAGATCAGCTGTTTCTGTCGGCAGGTTTCCCCAGAGATGAGCAGTGAGCAGTCCCAAAACTTTCAGGTGCTGTGTGTTACGGTCAATTATTGAAGCAGCAAATCTCGACACACCGTGAGCAACAGCATATTGGTTTTTATTTTAAAACTGCATTCCTCCTTCGGAACACAAGCCATTCCAATACTCACAGATAAGGTATACAGGGTGGTTCCACCTCTGCCAAAGCAGCTCGATATGCTCGAAACGAAGAGGAGCTATCAATGAGTGTACAGTACTCAGCCAGACCCTGAAAATAAAGAGTGAAAGTTAGTTTGTCAAACAATGCCACAGTCATGTACCTGCAGGAACGTGCTGAAGGTTTTCATACCTCTTGGCTATCCCCTAATTTATGGCGCTTTGGACAAGGAGATGTGACTTACTTCATTGAAGGGTCGACTTAATTTTGAAAGGAATATCAATTATGGCATAGCAAAAGATAGTAGAAAATAGAACAATGTTGCACAGTACTAAAGATGTTTAACATTGTAAGTGTGCTAGCAAAAACTGTGACTTCTTCTGATAAGATAATGCGGTCTAAAGTTTACATGGGTGTTTAAAAAGTCATGAGTCGCATTGTCGATTTTATCTCCCTGCAGAAACCCATTCTTTACGGAGGACTCGGGTCTTCATGCTTTTAGGGGAGACGGTGTGAAAAGTAGCGGATAACATTTTTCAGTGTTCCAATTAAAATCCAGGCAACTAAGTATTGATTACAAAAAAAGAATATTGCAGCTATTGAAAGGATAGAGAAGAGAGCAACCACAAGATTGAAGGGATGGATTGGATTGTGAAGAACGATTATGTAAATTGGACATGTTCTCAGTGGAAAAAGAGACGGTCAAGAAGTGATATGATTGCTGCTCTTGGGATTTCTAAGCAGACTAGATAATGTAAGATCATGACAAGCTGTTTCACCTTCTCCGGAACAGTAGAACAAGAGGACATGGCCTGCGTTTGTAGGCTGGAAATTCAAAACTAATTTGCTGAAACATTATTTCAGAGAGAGGTAAATCTACAGAACAGGTTTCCTTTGGAGACGGTGGAAGCAGAAAGCGTAGATTCAAGTCAAATGTAAATTGGATAGATTTCTTTTAGAAAATACTATTTTGAGATATTGTAGACAAGTAATTTGAGACATGACCTATGTAATTGTAGCATGCTTGGAAGCAACAGTTGACTGGACCTGTGCTCCCAAAGCTCTCCACCATTGGGGTTTTTCCCTGATGTCATGTCTGGGTCTGTTGTAGATGAATTGATGGAGATCGATTGCAGAGTTTAGTCAACAACTCCATTATCATTGTATCATGTGACTGCCAGGCGAACTAGATGGACTTTGGTCTTTTATCTAGCAATTCCCATATTCCTATGTATTCTTAAAACCACCAAATCACCACAATAACTAGGAACAGGCCACCTGTTCTCGGGGCGTGCGGTCTGGTAAGACCAGAAGAATGAAAACAAGCTAAAGGGTTATACTGATGGAATAGTTTCTAGGACAAAGCAGCTCGCTTGATTGGCACCCCATCCACCACCTTCAACATTCACTCCCCCCACCACTAGTGCACCGTGGCTGCAGTGTGCACCATCTACAAGATGCACTGCAGCAACTCACCAAGGCTTTTTCAACAACACCTCCCAAACATACAGCCTCCACCACCTAGGTGGTCAAGGGCAGCAGGTGCATGCGAGCACCATCACCTCCAAGTTCCCCTCCAAACCACACACCATCCTGATTTGGAAGTATATCGCCCGTTCCTTCATTGTTGCTGGGTCAAAATCTCGGAACTCCCTACCCAACAGCATTGTGGAGTACCTTCCCCACACCGAGTGCAGTGGCTCGCCACCACCTTCTCGGGGTAATTAAGGATGGGCAATAAATGCTGGCTTTGGCAGCAATGCCCACATCCCATGAATGAATTTTAAAAAATTAAGACTTGGTGAAGCTGGTGGTGCCTACTTGTACATTCATTCTATTTCAATCCAGTACAGGGTACAAGGAAAAGAAAGACGGATTTATATAGTGCCTTTCTTGACCACCGAACGTCTCAGCGCTTTACAGCCAATTAAGTACTTTTTTGAAGTGTAGTCACTGTTGTAATGTAGGAATTATTAATTTTGTGTGTTTTTCTATTTCAACCTCTTTAATTTTGTATAATTACTTTCTTGTACTTCCTATTTTTAATCCATCTGGATGTTGTTTCTTGTGTGCTCATTATAAATGTTCTTTGTTGTATTTCGAAGGGTACTTACACTTTGGCTATTTTATTTAAACCTCTTCCAAAGAAGTCTTTCCGGTACATTTTTCTATTAGTCCAGTTTCCATTTGTTTTGGTCAGGTGGGTGCCGGACAGGTGCAAAAACCTGCTCATGAGTCTTGAAGCCAAGTGACTGAGAAATCCACAGATTTCGCAGCGCTGTTTGCCTGATTATGGACTGAGTGCACACACACACTCCCTTGTAGGGACCCATCCCACTTACCTATGCCCAGAGAGCCAAGGCTCAGGGGCTCTATTCTCCACCCCCCACCCTTTACCTCATCAAGTTTGCAGGAGTAGTGCTAAGGTTAACTAGCTAAAACCACAGATCTTACCAGCACAGAATACTGGTAAATGTGTCCAGTTAGAACTATCCTACATAGAAACACTGGCCCCAAGTTTCCACACGCGGCAAAACAGGTGCCCCTCCGAGCTGGGCGCCCGTTTTTCGCGCCGAAAACTGCGCCTGAAAAAAAAACCGCGCTATTCTCGAGCGCTTTGCAGCTCGATGTCTGCTTGGCGTGGCGCCCAGGGGGCGGAGCCTACCACTCGCGCCGATTTTGTAAGTAGGAGGGGGCGGGTACCATTTAAATGAGTTTTTTTCGTGCCGGCAACCCTGCGCGTGCGCGTTGGAGCGTTCGCGCACGCGCAGTGTGAAGGAAACATTGGCACTCGGCCATTTTAAAAAGTGCTGCAGAAAAAGTGAAAATTTGTTTATTTAACCCTTCCAAAGGCTTGTATTTTAATTTTCTTGATATTTATGTGTGTGAGGGTGAGGGAGTGCATTCTGTAATTAAAGATAGACTGTGATAAACGGGACACATGCACTTGTTTGAGACTATTCAAATTCTTTGTAGCTGTTCAATTTTTAAAAATTTTTAATAAAACCACATTGCCCTTCCATGATCAGCACTGAGGCTTCTTGCAGCTTTCTCCCCCTGCCGTCCGTCGGGCCCGTCGGGAAACGGCTGCCTCAAGTAATGAGGCTTCCTGCAGCCTTCTCCCTGCCCCCCCTCCCGCCGTCGGGAACGGCTGCCTCAGCTTCCGAGGCTTCCTGCAGCCTTCCCCTGCCTCCCCCCCACCTGCCGTCGGGAAACCGCTGCCTGAAAGGCCTGCCTGAAGCACTTTCACACAGGTAGGAACATGGTTTATTTAATCTTTTCTTTGCTTATAAATTTTTATTCAGGTTGGATTTATTTGTATAATATTTGTATAAGTATAACTAAGGATTTATTGTAGAATGTAATGACTTCCCTTCCCCCCCCCCACCCCCGTTCCGGACGCCTAATTTGTAAACTGCGCCTGATTTTTTTTTACTGTGTAGACAAGGTTTTTTCAAGCCTACAAAAATCTTCACTTGCTCCATTCTAAGTTAGTTTGGAGTACATTTTCACTGTGGAAACTTTCAAATCAGGCGTCAGTGGCCGGACATGCCCCCTTCTGAAAAAAAAATTCTGTTCCAAAGTGAAACTGTTCTACCTGACTAGAACTGCAGAAAACTTAAATGTGGAGAATTCTGATTTCTAAGATATTCCGTTCTCCACCAGTTGCTCCTAAAAATCAGGAGCAAATCATGTGGAAACTTGGGGCCATAGAAACATAGAAAATAGCTGCAGTAGGCCATTCGGCCCTTCGAGCCTGCACCGCCATTCAATGAGTTCATGGCTGAACATGCAACCTCAGTACCCCATTCCTGCTTTCTCGCCATACCCCTTGATCCCCCTAGTAGTAAGGGCTATATCTAACTCCTTTTTGAATATATTTAGTGAATTGGCCTCAACAACTTTCTGTGGTAGAGAATTCCACAGGTTCACCACTCTCTGGGTGAAGAAGTTTCTCCTCATCTCGGTCCTAAATGGCTTACCCCTTATCCATGTTAGAGCTCTGGTTTGAGAGTGGACAGAATTCCCGCCTCCGCTTATAGGCCTATCTGCCACGCCAGAATGGTTAATTCAGCAATGGCTTGGAGTCCGACAGACAAATTGAGGCCATTTTCTTTTGAGAGATCAACGGGTGATTGGTGTTTAAAATTATGATGGGTTGGGACGTAGAAGATAGAAAAAGACCATTTTCAGCGGTTGAGGGGCCCGCAACACGGGATCAGAGATTATAAGATTAAATGTAAGAGATTCAGAACAGTGTGTGGGAGAAACCTTTGATTTTACAGAGGGTTGCGAGGCTGTAGATTGCACTAGCAGAGTTAGTGATTGAAGCAGAGACCATGTCAACAATTAGGAATAAATTAGATAGGTGATTGAAGGGAAGGAAAGGAAATTAATGAGATAGGAGAATAGAGTGGGGCACATGGGACTACACTTTGTGTGAAGGATAAAAACCAACACAAGATAAATACAGGCTGAACAGCCTGTTTCCCTGTTGGAAACTTCTGCACAAGATAAAAGTTCATGGGGTTGGTGGCAATATATTAGTATGGATAGAGGATTGGCTAACTAACAGAGAAGAGAGAGTCGGGATAAATGGTTCATTCTCTGGTTGGCAACCAGTAACTAGTGGGGTGCAGCAGGGATCAGTGCTGGGACCCCAACTATTTACAATCTACATTAACGACTTGGAAGGAGGGACGGAGTAACGTAGCCAAGTTTGCTGACAATACAAAGATGGGAGGAAAAGCAATGTGTGAGGAGGACACACAAAATCTGCAAAAGGACATAGACAGACTAAGTGAGTGGGAAAAAATTTGGCAGATGGAGTATAATGTTGGAAAGTGTGAGGTCATGCACTCTGGCAGAAAAAAATCAGTTATTATTTAAATGGAGAAAGATTGCAAAGTGCAGGACCTGGGGGATACTTGTGCATGAAACACAAAAGGATAGTATGCAGGTACAGCAAGTGATCAGGAAGGCCAATGGCATCTTAGCCTTTATTGCAAAGGGGATGGAGTATAAAAGCAGGGAAGTCTTGCTACAGCTATACAAGATATTGATGAGGCCACACCTGGAATACTGCGTGCAGTTTTGGTTTCCATATTTACGAAAGGATATACTTGCTTTGGAGGCAGTTCAGAGAAGATTCACTAGGTTCATTCTGGGGATGAGGGGGTTGACTTATGAGGAAAATTTGAGTAGGTTGGGCTTCTACTCATTGGAATTCAAAAGAATAAGAGGTGATCTTATCGAAACGTATAAGATTACGAGGGTGCTTGACAAGGTGGATGCAGAGAGGATGTTTCCACTGGGGAGACTAGAACTAGAGAACATTATCTAAATAAGGGGCCGCCCATTTAAGAGAGATGAGGAGGAATTTCTTCTCTCAGAGGGTTGTAAATCTGTGGAATTCGCTGCCTCAGAGAGCTGTGGAAGTTGGGACATTGAATAAATTTAAGACAGAAATAGACGGTTTCTTAAATGGTAAGGGGATAAGTGGTTATGGGGAGCGGGCGGGGAAGTGGAGCGAAGTCCATGATCAGATCAGCCATGTTCTTATTGAATGGCAGAGCAGGCTCGAGGGGCCATGTAGCCTACTCCTGCTCCTATTACTTATGTTCTTATTGAAACTTATCATGTTGAATGTATCTATTCTGCTACAAATATCTTCAGTCCTTTTCCTTAGTCTTGAACTTGCTACCAATCTTTCAAAGTGTATTCTTTCCAGTCACTGTTTCATTGTCTTTTTCATTTACCTTCTCATTTGCCTCCTCTCTCTCTCCAAGTTCAATTGAATTCAGTCTCAAAGCTAGTTGACTGAGCTGACTGGAGTGGGCAGTTGGAGCTATTCTGGCCCAAGTGGAAGTGGTTTTAATGTGACTTTGAACCCACATAAAAGCATAATTAAAAACTAAACAAGCAAGTCTTATTAAAAAAGATGATTTAAAAGTTGGTGAGATGTGTGAATTCCAAGGATTACCCACAGCTGCAGACTTCTCTTCACATCTCAAGGATCACATTTTTACACCTGGCAATAGCCCAGAAAAAAATATTTGACGTATTTATATATTTAAAAAAATTTAATCCATGCTGCCTGTTGCAAGACAGCAAAGTGGAAACTTGGGAGTTGTGATCCGGTAAAACTGAATTCTTTGGGTATGAGTTTTGAGGAATTTTTACAATTTTTCAGTGACTCATTTAAAAATCAAGAAATATCACAGGAATTCCCACCAGAATTGGTAACTGTTCTTTCAAATTCAGAATGACCTGCTGTGCATGTCCCACACTTGACTTTTAGTCATGATTTTCAAAATTCATGGCTGCTTCCCAACTTCAAAAGAGCAGTTTATGTTGGTGGTGAAGTGGCACGTGAATGAGATTGAGACAGGGTGTTAGGCACACTTAAGTAAAGACAACTAAACTCAAGAGCTGAAAAAGATTACTGTGTAATTTGCATGTATTTTAAGCTGCATCCAACTGTGACAAATGAAGCAGATGTAACCCTGTAGTTATATTTGTGGCTAACTAAGTCAGCGTTTAGGAGTAACCCTTTTAATCAGCACACTGCATTTACTGAAAATTCTCTTGCTATTCCAGAGCTCTGGCTGCTCCAAGGTTAGGTTTAATTCTTGCTGGTGTAATCTGCAATGGTTCAATTTATCGCCCAGGGAATTCGGTGTTCCTCAAGTTGAACGATGGCAGTGCTGAACAGCAGAACATTTTCCCCCCTCTTTGTAATCAATCAGTGACAATATCAACCACTCTCAGCCGATATGTATAATGGATGGACACAAGTCAAGTGCCTTTACCATACCCTGATCATGTGCATCAACCTCAACTTTGGGATAAAAAACATTCCTCATTTCATCAATCTAACATTTCCATTATCAGCCATCCAGTGAGACGCTGCAATTGGTAAATTTTTGAATCAATTCATTTCCGAAGGGTTCCCTTTTAAAAAAACAATCTAGTTTCTTGATTTAAATATAAATGAAAGTATGCATTCATGAAATGCCATACAGACATGCTGCTGTAGCAGCCACATAAAATTGGGATGACAGCATAAACCTAAATATAGTTAACTGTTGCCCTGAAGGCATTTTTCTCAAGTTTACGGATAATCTTCTGTCATTGCATGGATTGAAGCCTGGACATTTTGTCACATACTCATTTGCGAAATTGAATCAAGCACCATATAGCCTGAAGGAACAGGAAGGGCCTTACCTCTGAAGTTTGCTTCTGCCATTCCAACCTACGGATGGGCGCCGAGTCTAATGCAGACAATATAGCCAGGTATGAATTAAAATTATTCAGTTTGCGCAAGTGCTAAAAAAGGGGAAAAAAATGTTTTAATTTCAGCACATGTTGCAAGGATTTCAAAGTTACACAGCTAAATGGATATTTCTGTAAAGCATAGATTTTCCTCCCTCTCAGTGCTGGAGGTATCCAGTCTGATTTGAACCACGCTCTCTATCTGGCTGGAAATTTGCATCAACATGCATATAAAATACGCAGTCCCTCCTACAAACACATATTTCACTGGCATAAAATTGCACTATGTTTTAGATTAGTTCGTGAACAGCAACATATCACCACCCAAATTACACAATATTCCAATATATGCACTTTAAGTCGTATATGTTTATTAAAAAGTCCTGCAACTCAGTATTAATAATCTTGACAGTGAATGTAGGTTAAACCCTCTAACCAGTTTACAAACCTTCATAATTTTGATGAACTTTAGGAGCAGCCGTTCTCGATCTTGAGCTTTCTCCTGTTGAATAATTATTGACCGTACCCTGAAAGAGACCAATCGGATTTAACAAATGAAAATACATCAACTGGCCCGTAATTTGTGGTCAGCGGCGAAGCAAAGGCATGTGTCGTTGGTCCCGGAGAAAGCTGCCCGATCTGTGGCGAGAAATTTGCCTTTTTCAACATTCAGTTGATTGCATGCTCTGACATGGGGATTCTCAGCAAAGAGCTGCAATGATATCAACAAGCTGTCTCAGCAGCTAATCACATTGAAGAATTCTCTCAGACAGGAAACGAGAAGCTGCTTTTATCCAGACTTTAAAAAAATGTTAGAGCGAAATAAACATTGGGACTTTCACATGGGGATAAGGTAAAAGCTGAAATATCGAACAGACTTTCAATTATTTTATCATAATGGAGAAACTTGAAACTCCACAAATATAAAAATGAGTTTTTCAGGACCAGAACATTTGTTTATCAGCCAATATGCTGTTAAAACCCCAGTTACACCTATTCCAACAAGGTTTAATATTTAATGGAGTATTTAACAGCGATATTAGCGTGTTAAAGCCTATGTTTTTGTCAGTTTCACTAACTGCCGGTTATTTGGGGAAAGGGGCAGTGGGTCAACAGTGCAGCCCATGTCAGGGCAGTGAATGATTGATTACTTCAGGATTCCCGTGTTTAGATATGCATACACTACATCCTGCAGTTGCAGAGGGGTAATGACGTCAAACTCTCTGACCCTCCTCCTACCTCCCCTGGACCACAACCCCACCACCGAACTTCAAGCCATCGTTTCCCAGACCGTCACTGACCTCACCTCTTCTGAATATCTCCCCCCCCCCCCCCCAATACGGCCTCCCATAGTCGTCATCCTCTCCAAAGCCTGCATCTACTTCCATCCCATGAGCCACAAACAAGACTGTCCTGGTCGACCCATCATTTCAGCCTGTTCTCACCCCACGGAACTTGTTTCTTCCCACCTCGACTATTTTGGTTCCGACTGGTCACAGGCGTAAAGAACTGAGAAATATTGCCTGATCCTCACCAATAGGACATGTTGTTGAAGTGCTCTGTAAACTGTGTTAGGTTTGGACTCTTCTCTTCATTCTGTTCTTTGGCCCAGAGTAAAACCTCAGGGATCTGTCATTAAGAGAAGCGACAAAAAAGTGAAATGAAGGCAAAGTCAAAAGATTTGCTAGACTGGCAACAGATTAATTAGATCAGGACCCCGATGTACCCTTGGTTCCCAAAATTGAGGCACAAAGGAACCACCAATGAAATCTTTATTTTTTACAGCACCGATGTTAACAGATTTGGAGGAAGGAAAGAAGGGGACAAGAAGTTGTCCTAAATTTCATTTGTGGGAGTTTCCCACTGGAAATGTTCAGACAGTCCTGCATTCAACATTATACCCTCGCTCTACAAACCAAGACCACAGCATAGTATCAATTATCTTCACTAGTTAATAGCAGAAACCTCAGCTTGTTTCCCAGTTGTCTGATCATGAAGGTGTCTATTATGGCTCACTTCTGCTGATCTAATCTTATTCTTCTACTCAATTGAACCCTTTGACTTCCAATTATCTCAAACAGGCTTGCTGTCTCTTCAGCAGTTCAGATAAACAAAACAGTGGTGTGTTTCACTTGACAGCTAATCTCACATCAATGCAATCCATGAAAATGTACTCATCTGTTAGACTGGTCACAGAACACAGACCCATCCAAAATATTCCCCATCAGATCATTACCTCGATCTTGTAGAACAGCTCAGCATCCAACAGGGTCAACTGCTCAGCAATCTCATGGCTGTGAAAGTCATGAAGGGTTCCAGGCCTACGGGGGGGGGGGAAAAAAGGCATTAACCCGAAGGTTACAGGAAGTCTTCGGGACAGAATAGATTCCGTTTTCATTCAACGGTATTCTCTCGCTCGCTCACCCGACAACAATTTTTTTTTCTGGGATATCCCATTTCCATCAGGTTATTTAAGTTTTGCCTAATGAGCTAATCCAGTAACTTACAAATAAGCTTCAAGGTGGTCTGTAACCTCATTTATTGGCAGCTTTTTTTTTTGGAATGCCTTTCAAACAGATTGGGCTGAAAAATGCGGCCTCGCGGGGTCTGTACGAAGTGCGCGCGCGCCCGGCGGGACCTCGCAAACGCCCGTTCTCGGGGCGCGATGCACATGCGCCGAGTACCGGCTTTTGCGATCTGTCACAATTTCTTCTGACAGATCGAACGCATCCCCGCGGGAAGGACATCCCGCAGGGCAGAGATTGGGTTATTTGCCCATTGAATGCCCGGCGAATGCCCTTCAGACTCTTACGACTGGTAAAAGCGGGCGTGTAGCCTACTTTCATCAGCGTAGAGTGTTTTAAAACATAGAAAAATATAATTTAATCATTCATTTTTATATTTAAAAACCCTGTCCATTAAGGCAAGGTTATTTTTAACCCAATTGAAACACATTTTTTAAAAATCCCCAAATAATTTTTTTTCTAAAACATTTAATTTCAATTAATTTTTACTATGCGAGGTGCTTTTTATCTTATTTATTGCGTTTTGTTTCTTGTTTTAGGGGGTTATTCTCATGGATAGTAATGGGGGTGTCCGTACAAACAGCTCTCATTATCAATGAGAATATTAGATAGGGGTTGGTGGTCCAGGCCCATGTGATTCTGGGATATGTTTACGTATCTTGAGAACAGGTTCCCGTACACTGCACACTGAATGAAGGCCTCCGACATTCCTCCAGGACCGCCAGGTATTTTCATAAATTTTTTTCAGGTTGGAGGCGTTTGTCCGAAGGAAGCCTCTGACCGCAATTCCACCCCCCCCCCCACCAGTCTCCCCACATTCCTGTGTACACTATTTTATACTGCTTGCTTCACAGGCGCAGGTACTGGATTCATTTCTGCTCTCAATATCGACACATTTACAACTCTCTTCAGTATAACCCATGAAACTCTCAGCATTTTTTTTTAAAGTATGCACACAACTCCAACCTTGCTGCTACCCCTCGCGCTGCCAATGGCTTCATCAAACTCGCGTATTTCACAGTTTTCTTCTGATCTACTTTATCCAGAATATTCTTGCGTAGAACCCGGGCCAGGCTCAGCTCACCGCTGCACACTAGACGGAACACGAGTTCCATTAGCAACTTTAGGATGTCGTCCGATAGTTCCACCAGACTGGAAAAGGACACAGCAAAAGGGAATTGGTCACAGGGCAATCATCAATACAACATATAAACAGCAGCAGCTCAATAGGATAACATTCATATTGTCGTTCAGGACATTTTGAATATTTGCCATGTTTCAGCACTGTTGGAAATGTACAGGAAAATTAAATGGGAAAGTACAAATATTAAAAAGATCGCAGGGATATTTCCACATTAGATATTGGCATACCAAATTTACAATGTGCAATGTAAATCACTAGTTGCTATTCATTATATGAGCTCCCTTAACATAGCTATTAAATCGAGAGGGTCACGGTCATCTAATGCCACAAACACAAATGCTAAGGCATTCGTGAGGAGGTTTATGCTCGATTCGCTCACCATTCGCTGAACTAGTTTTGCATCTTTTCTCCCACATAACTGTCAAGCATGTCCTACATTACAACAGTCACTACATTTCAAAAGTACTTCATTGGCTGTAAAGCACTTTGGGACATCCTGAAGTTATGAAAGGTGCTATATAAATGCAAGTCTTTCTTAAACAGAAAACATCTCCATCACTTTGATAAACCTAAAAGGGCAACCTAGAATGGGATTGGAATAACAGATCTCATTATAGCTACTTCCTGCTCCTATCCTCACCCCTCAAATCCTCTGCACTAGTGGTAAAAGAGAGGTTTCAATTTTTATATTGAAAATGAGGAAAATCCTTCAAGTCAGAATTGCTATTAGCTGCTAACCTGTGTTAGGGATTAGTGAAAAGGGCAAAGGGACCTAAAAAGAGGAAAGATATTTTTTAATTGGGGGAGGAAAATTTGACACATTCTATTAGCTATTATAGTTTCCTATTGTCCATCGTAACTCATCATGGATAGAATGGGTTTACTGAACCACTGGTGAAATTAAATGACCAAAGTACACAAGAAACAAAAAAAAAATCAACTCATTCTTCCCACATCCTATGTACAACAACATTTAGCATATTTTCCCCCCCACTTAATTTCCTGAAGCAAAGTACTACATAAATTCTTCCTCACCCATAAAAGTATTCATGCAAAATCACTCCCTGAACCAGGCTCTACACGTTCTACAAATTACACTTTTTCGTAAGCGTATTCTATAAAGTATGCATGCTTTGAAACTGGAAATGTCCTTCAGTATACAGAAAGGTTAAAATTATTCACTCAGCAACAGGATCCTGCTCTGTGCTAATCAATATGGCCCAAGGTATTACATTAGGAACCACCACAGATGCTGGAGGCATGTTTAACGGCTTCTACGTAATTCATACAAAACACCAATAAAACTGCACTCAATACATTTAATCCATCAATGCAAAAGTTGCAAGTGGAGCTGGTGACATTAACTGTCAAGTCTGAAAGGCTGCACACTTTGGAATATTTGGGGGGGGACTTTCATCGTACTGCTTTGTGAAAAAGCACACTGGAGGTCCAAGGGACATTACTGTTGCCACCTCTGAAGCATGTTGTTCATTTGTGTAAGGTTTATTAGGCACATACCGACCTCTCTGCCAAGAGAAGGCAGCAGTCTGCTCCCAGGGTGTGTAACCAGCGAGTTTGAGTGGTGGAGCTTGTGAAAAAACTAATTGATGCTGCTCATCATTTGGCACCAATTTAGATGTCACAGTACTCATTCATTGCTACTCTGTATATTTTAAAATCCCACTAGAGTGAAGGGACTGTGTCATAACACACATTGAGGTGATTCTAGTTCCTCTGATATCAGAAGAGCTTCCTCATATCAAAGCTCAACTGCCTTCATTTCCGTATAATTAAAATGAACTTTCACAGTAAAAATTAATCTTTTTTTCAAAGCTACAAATAGCATGGAGCAAGTGGACCAAATACAAAATTGTCTGGATCGATTAGCCTGACAAGTGACAAATGCAAGGCACTGAGACTTGGGAATATAAAATGAAATGGAGAACTGCAGGGCACAAGGGATTTGGGGGCAATGGTGGACAGAGTACATTAAAACCATCAGTACACTATACAACAGCAATGATGGTGGAAAGCAAACATCGCAGGGTGTATACAGCCAGATAGATGGATCTCTAGTGCGCAGAGCAATACAGAGCTTGCTTAGAGTATTGGTTTAGTCTCATCTGAAAGTAGTGTGTTAAATTCTGGGCATTGTAATAGTGCGGATATCCTACTTTATATTAAAAATGGACCAGAGAAGGGTGATTAAATAGATCGCCAAATCGGCTATGAACAGAATGCTAATAAACTTTTCAGGGTTCGAAGAGGTTAAGATGATCTATCCTGAGCCACCTTTACCACAGTGTAGATACAGTGAAGCCGAACAAATTCATGGAAACACCATCACATTCCCATTCCCCTTCAGGTCACACAATATCCTGAGACTTGGGCATAGTTAACCTTCATCACTACTGGGTCAAAATCCTGCAATTCCCTACTTAACACCATCGTGGGAATAACAAGACCTCAAGCACTGCAGCAGTTGAAGGCGGCCCACCTTCAGCACCTTCTCAGGGAAGCTAGGGATAGGTAACAAAGGCAGCCTTGCCAGCATTGCCACACAATAAAAAAAAAAAAAATTGTGTTGACATAACCGTAAACGGACAAAAAGGTACAGAAGCAAGCTCAGAAGAGGGAGGTGAACAAACACTTCAGATTCAACTGCTTCACACAGAAAGAAAAGACTTGCATTTATATAGCACCTTGCACAACCACCGGACATCCCAATACGCGTTACAGCCAATGAAGTACTTTTTAAAGTGTAGTCTCTGTTGGAATGTAGGAAATGCGGCAGTCAATTGGCGCACAGCAAACTCCCACAAACAACAATGTGACTGTGACAAGATAATCTGTTTTTTTTTTAAAAAGTGATGTTGATTGAGGGATAAATATCGGCTAGGACACCGGGATAACTCCCCTGCACTTCTTCGAAATAGTGCCATGGGGTCTTTTGCATCCAGCTGAGTACACAGGGCCTCGGTTTAACGTCTCATCTCCCTCAGTACTGCACTGGAGTGTCAGCCTAGATTTTTGTGCTGAAGGGTGATGAACGTGTAACACAGGTTGCGTAGGGAGACAGTTACAGTGGATAGTGTCACAAATTCAAATGGAAGCTGAATAATTTTGTTGGGGTCGGGGGACAATTAAGTGTGTATGTTATTTAGAGGTGATGCATCAAGTGGTATTTTCTACCGAGAGTCATGAATTTTTGGTATGGAGGAAATTTAGTGCAATGGCAGACCTTTTATTGTTACTCTGATGCAAAACATTATTCATAATTAATTATTGTTGGAACAAGTCTATTAAGAAAAAAGTACTTTTGGTCCCCCATTTTAAATAAAACTTATCTTGGTCTGTTATTAAAACACATGGGAGCATGCGATACTGCAGGGGAATAGAAATCGCCTGCAGCCTTTGGATGTAGTGATGTCGATATTACTCACCACAGTTCATCCACCACTCGCACCAGCACGAAGAACGTATTCTTGCTCACCCGTTTTTTGAAAGTGTCTGGACAATGGCAAAACTTCTCATAAGTAGTCATTAGTTAAGGAAAAATAAACTATTGATAATGTTAGCAGTTGTATAAATAAAAATTTGTGGCCCAGATTCTTTTACAGCACTTCTCTCACTACTTTACAAAGAGCATGTAGACCCACAGTGAAGAGATGGTCATGACTGTGCTGCCTCAGCTCCGACATCACGTGGCCCTGCATCTAGTGGATGAGCTATAAACTCACAATGAGGGTTAGGCTAATTGAACCATTCTTTATGTTAGGATTCAAACTCCACCACCAGATCCACGAGGTTGCCTTGCAAATTTCTTTCCTCTTTAACACAAACCTCAACCTCTCCCTCGTGCTTAAAATTTTTTTTTATCTACAAGTCTTTGAAAAATGGACAAAATTAGCCACCTGGCGGTACAGCCATCGAAATGTGTGTTCATAAGAACATAAGAAATAGGAGGAGTAGGCCATACGGCCCCCCGAGTCTGCATTCAATATCATGGCTGATCATCGACCTCAACCCCACTTTCCCGCCTGATCTCCTCATTTCTTCATTCCCCTAGACTCCAAAAATCTATCTATCTCAGACTTGAATATATTCAGACTCAGCCCTTTGGGGCAGAGAATTCAAAAGATTCACAACCCTCTGAAGAAATTCAAACTCATCTCCATCTTAAATGACCTACCCCTTATCCTGAGACTGTGCCCCCTGGTTCTAGACACTCCAGCCAGAGGAAACAACCTCTCCGCATCAGTTCACAATATTCTGTGAACAGGAATTGAAGTCACAGAATTGCCCAGCACTCCAAATCATTAGTCACATTGAAAGAAAAAAGGCTAGCAATCTGGAAAATTCAGGGTAATGATGCGGCTGCTTGTCACTGCAGTGACTGCCTCTGTTGCCCGAGGATGGAACAGCCCGATGGTTGAAAAGGCCTTGCCAATCCAAGGAGCCCGGGGGTTATACAAGAGCTCTTGAAAAGATTGGGGGAGGTTGCAGGGGAACAGAAATCAACAAATACAATTCGAGCTACAAGGTTGCACACAGGCTTTCTCCGCACTAACATCGTTTTTAAGTGCACATCACAACTGTGTTATATTGATCAGTCCTTTAGTGCCAAACTATAGCTGGCAAACCTGCTAAATCACTAAAGGATATCGATAGTGCAGCTTCTTGATGATCTCCTCAGGTGGAATGAATGTCCGGTAGGTAGTCAGGAATGCCTCACAGTAAAGGACCAGATCTAGAGGACAAATCAGACAGGCAAGTGGAATTATGAGTAAAACCAACTGTCTAGCATATTGAAGAACCTCATATGTTGTCTACAGTGGTCCTCAATGTTAGAACTGATTTAAAAGCACACACAAAGCATGCGCCTTTAACCAAAGAACAGTATGCGGCGAACTTTATAAAATCTGTTTTGACCTGCTTTGCCTGGTTTACAGTCACTGCTCCAATAATCAAACCCTGACTTTATCCACCAGTACCACAGCTGCATTGCGGACCTAAAACTAAAGTTACGTCGCAAAGTCTGCAACGAATAACTTGAGTAAACATAGCACAAGTACACAACAGGAAGCAAGGACAATGAAAAATACTTGCGACCTTAAGCAGCCTAACTCTAGCTCTCATCAGAGAATTTCATGCAAATTAAAAGGGAATTAATTTATTAAAATAGGCAATTAAATACTTCAACTAATTTGCGCTCAAAATGGAGCACTTCAATGTCCAAAATGTAAAATGTTACAACATTCCAACTTGAAGAGCACAAATTATTTAATTCCGATTCCTGCACAAGGCAAATAGACCAAGATACTAAAATGAACTCCAGCCGTTGGAAGTCACTGCAATAGTGTGTATTTGTGAGAAGCTCTTACCTTTACGATCTGTTTCAGTTGCATGCACTATGAGAATATCTATAGAGCCTCCTCGCACCTCTGGGCCATCCTCCCCCTGGAATACAGACGTTCAAGTGAAAAACTCTCAGAAAATATACACACAAGAATAAAAGGAACCTCAATTTAATAAAATGCATCAATAAATATCAGAGACCAGCACTGATAACATTTGAAGACTGTTCAACTGATAACCATCTGCCTCTTTTCTCAGTCCATTACACTGGTAGCAACTGGAAAACTGATCATGGACAGAGCACTGCATTCACAATTTTATAAAGATTTTAGATGAACCTGATCCGACCTCTCCAATTCAGTGTTCATGGAGCATGGTAACAGAAAGGTTTGAAATCTGACGAACCCAAGCTAGCTTGCGGTGCTATAGGGAAAGAGCAGGGGAGTGGGACTAACTAAGCCGGCACAGGTACGATAAACCGAATAGTCTCCTTCTATGCTACGAGATTCTATCATTCTAAATACCATGCAATACACTGTTGCAGTAGTCAGTTTGTTCCCCAAATGAATTACAATCAATTAGTAACATGTAGCTGCAGACATTAAGTAATGCATCAAATTCACTCAAAAGTGTGCAATTCCTCTCAGCGCCTGAACATATTAATAGTGGATTAGAGCGCAGCATAACGATAAATATAGGAATTGGCAGGATATGGACTTTAGAAATGTGCAAGAAAAACACAAGCTTCCTTCTTCTGTAGCAAAATTGCTTGAAGACATGTAGCTAATCCTCAGCAATGAATGTTTAGTGATTATACACATATCCAAAAATGATGTATTGAAGATGCAAAAACAGTTAGATTCATTCGATTTCCTCTTACCAACACAAGGAAGGATAGACCATTTAAATTTTCAATTGATGTACTCAAGTACACTGAATTATAGGAGTATGGAATCAGTGCAACATGAACATCCCAAACACTTGCAAAGTACATTCTTAATGAATCACATGTGGCAATGTCTATGGTTAGCAGAATATGCTCAAAAATCTCAACAGTTTGCAAAATACAGAAGGCTTTAGTTATTCCAACTTAGATGCCATTTAAGTAGATGTTTCAAAAGTGAATGGGGAATAGAGAAGGAAATGAAGAATCCCCTTCCCACCCCCACAAGGGTCTATTATTCTTGTGAACTCCGTATGAAACATTTGCAAACAAGGGGATCCATTTGCTGATGGCTTCGCTTGGGAGTAGGGACTGGGTTCAAGAGGGAAAGGGGGATTCTAATGTCTATGAACATTAATGTTAGCAGATCAAAATCCAATATTTCAGATAGTGTGTGATACAGCAATTATATTAGAAGTTTTGCACTTGTAGAAAATGGTCAACACCCACATCAACAAGCCACAAACCCAGCAGCAGCCTGACCAGAGTAGCCCAACCAATTTGATTCAAACAATATTCACAAAAGTTTACAATATACTAACAGAGCAGATTGCTCATATTTAATGGCATTCCTCATCGCCAACTTTTTTTACGAGCTGTAACTTGAGACAAATCTGCAATTATATACACTTTCTGGAAATACTTTCAAACAGGCCATGGGACAGAAACTGGGATTCCCCAAGACTCTCTAAATTTGGAGAAGTCTATAAGTTTCCTGGTAGAGAGCCACACTTATTTTTGTCGACTCAAAGGAATTACGTACTACATGTATCTATTTCTGAAACAAGACGGGTTTGGTCGTTATTCTGTTCAATTAATCTTTAATAAAGCAAGGGACAAAAAGATTTTCATTTTCCTCTTCAAAGTCATAACACAACTATACAGTATAAGAGTTATTGCACTCCACAAAGCGAAGTGCTTTAGAACATTTGCTACGGCACCATTTGAATGAGAGTTCTTTCTCCAAAATCACCTCCTGGTTTTTCAAAATATATCCTTCATGGCACTGCAAGTCTCAAACAATAGGCAAAACAGTCATGGCATTGGGTATTAAACAGGCCCTCAATTCGTGCTACGGCCTGCTTTGAAAGAAAATAACAACAACTTGCATTTATATAGCGCCTTTAACGTAGTAAAACGTCCCAAGACACTTCACAGCAGTGTTACAAGACAAAACAGATAAATTTGACACCGAGCCACAAAAGAAGAAATTAAGGCTGATGACCAAAAGCTTGGGTTAGAGAGGTAGGTTTTAAGGAGCATCTTAAAAAATAGGAAAGAGAGGTCGAGAGGTGGAGACCCAATTATTCAGGGAGCACAGTTCTTGTGGCAGGCAGATGAGGGAAGGGCGAAAAAAGGAAAATAGGAAAGATCAAATAGGAAAAGGAACTGGAAAAAAAAAACAGGTAGGCAAAGGATTTTATCCCCCTTTTTCCTTCCCATTTGGTTCTTCGGGTCACTTCTTTCTCTCCTTCAACTGATCAAATTTCTTTTCAACAAACTTTAATATAGCTAAAATTTCGATATTCGGCAATATAAAAAGATCTTACATCTGCACGCACGTGCTACCTTTTCCATTATAAAGTCTTAATTTTCAGAGTTATCGGGAGACAAATGACATAGGCAATTTCTATCATAAATGTGGTCATAGGAATTTATAATAACGGAAATATAAAAATAAGGACAGAATGTTTGACTTTAAAAATGGGGACTGAATTAAATCTGCACCCTAGCCCTCTAGCCACACTTTACCCGACAAACACACTTGGTCTCAATTCCATGTGCAACACCACGTAAAATTGACTGATATATATTTAAATTGATGAATATTGTGCTTCACTACATTGTTTTATTGTGATTTGGTTAATGTATAATTTTCCTGAGCATGTAGTAGAAGATAAGAGCAAATTGGTAGAAAGAACTGTAGAATAAACATTTTTTTTTAAGCAATTTAGCATTAGGTTAATAGAATTCCTCACTCAACTGTGAAGGCGAGGAACAATCCCTCAGTGAAATACTAAATATTCGATTATTCCAATTGCTTATTCTTCAATTTATTTGAAGATTGCATATAAATGAATTAGGACAGCCCATGGTTTGAGGATGAATGGAATATGGCAGTGATAAATAGGATTTAGTGTTAAATCTTGTTCAGAAATAGCTTTAGTTGGTGCACTGGAATAAGTATTTTGCAGTAAGAAGTTCTGATTTACCGAAACAGGAGTAAGCAGGCTGCAAATAAACAGCATTGTAGCACAATACAGCTATGGTACACAGTAAATACCTTTAACAATCAATGAATCAGTGATGCTCTTATATACTTCCCCTGGAAGGATTGCCCAGGAGTCTCTAGGAATTGAAAATTAATCTCCTGGACATTGCTGAGAACAATCCAGGAGAAATCAAAAGGGACATTTAAAAGAAGTTTTTTTTCCCATTTTCTTTTAACACTCAAAAACATGGGGACAGGAGTAGGCCACTGGCAGGGGGTGGGGGTAGGGGCCTTTCCAATTCAGTTTACAGGATAGACTTTTGGCACAAAGACTTGAATATTTTCATGTTGGTAAGCTGCAATGTGCAAGGTGCTTGTGCAGGTTGCTGTGAACTGGCCAGAATTGTCTTATATGTTTCACTTTCCAGCCTCAGCCCGCAGTGTGTCCCTCATTACCCTGGCGACCCGATCTTTTTGGCGCACATCTTAGGCTCCACCCACAGAGCTCAAGGACAATGTGCGCCGGGCCACATTCACAAGTTAAAACGGGGAAACCTTCAACTTTTGGAGGGGGGCATAGTCGGGCCCAACAAAAACGGGCGTAACTCTTCAAATACCCCCAAAAATGGCACTGGGGAAAATTGAGCCCATTGGAACTGAGAAAACCGGTTGTTTGGCCTTTGGAGGTGGGAATACATGTGATTAAACCTCCAGGAATACATCCATTATGTGACTGAACTCCATTATTTAATCAGTCTGATGCTCCTGGGATAGATGGCATTGTAGACCCAAGCGTTGTCGAGTCTGCAAATCTGCCTTTGTGTTAAGATTACAAGTTAAGTATATATAGGGAGCTAGTCCTGTACATTTGCACTCTTGGTCTCTACATTATACAATACAGCCTACAGAAACAAGATATTGGGATTGAAGGCCGATAAATCCCTGGGGCCTGATAGTCTGCATCCCAGAGTACTTAAGGAAGTGGCCCTAGAAATAGTGGATGCATTGGTGATCATTTTCCAACAGTTTATCGACTCTGGATCAGTTCCTATGGACTGGAGGGTAGCTAATGTAACACCATTTTTTTTAAAAAGGGAGAGAAAACAGGTAATTCTAGACCGGTTAGCCTGACATTAGTAGTGGGGAAAATACTGGAATCAATTATTAAAGATGAAATAGCAGCGCATTTGGAGAGCAGTGACAGGATTGGTCCAAGTCAGCATGGATTTATGAAAGAGAAATCATGCTTGACAAATCTGGAATTTTTTTTTGAGGATGTAACTAGTAGAGTGGACATGGGAGAACCAGTGGATGTGGTGTATTTGGACTTTCAAAAGGCTTTTGACAAGGTCCCACACAAGAGATTGGTGTGCAAAATTAAAGCACCTGGTATTGGGGGTAATATACTGACTTAGAGAACCGGTTGGCAGACAGGAAGCAGAGAGTTGGGATAAACGGGTCCTTTTCAGAATGGCAGGCAGTGACCAGTGGGGTGCCGCAGGGCTCAGTGCTGGGACCCCAGCTATTTACAATATACATCAATGATTCAGATGAAGGAATTGAGTGTAATATCTCCAAGTTTGCAGATGACACTAAGCTGGGTGGCGGTGTGAGTTGTGAGGAGGACCCTAAGAGGCTGCAGGGTGACTTGGACAGGTTAGGTGAGTGCACAAATGCATGGCAGATGCAGTATAATGTGGATAAATGTGAGGTTATCCACTTTGGGGACAAAAAAAACACGAAGGCAGATTATCTGAATGGCGGCAGATTAGGAAAAGGGGAGGTACAGCAGGCGGTGAAGGCGGCAAATGGCATGTTGGCCTTCATAGCTGGGGGATTTGAGTATAGGAGCAGGGAGGTCTTACTGCAGTTGTACAGGGCCTTGGTGAGGCCTCACCTGGAATATTGTGTTCAGTTTTGATCTCCTAATCTGAGGAATAATGTTCTTGCTATTGAGGGAGTGCAGCGAACGTTCATCAGACTGATTCCCAGGATGGCAGGGCTGACCTATTAGGAGAGACTGGATCGACTGGGCCTGTATTCACTGGAGTTTAGAAGGTTGAGAAACATATCAAATTCTGACGGGACTGGACAGGTTAGATGCAGGAAGAATGTTCCCGATGTTGGGGAAGTCCAGAACCAGGGGACACAGTCTAAGGATAAGGAATAAGTCATTTAGGATCAAGATGAGGAGAAACTTCTTCACTCAGAGTTGTTAACCTGTGGAATTCCCTACCGCCAGTTCATTGGATATATTCAAAAGGGAGTTAGATATGGCCCTTGCAGCTAAAGGGATCAAAGGGTATGGAGAGAAAGCAGAAAAGGGGTACTGAGGTGAATGATCAGCCATGATCTTATTGAATGGTGGTGCAGGCTCAAAGGGCTTTATGGCCTACTCTTGCACCTATTTTCTATGTACCGATGCAAAGCGTAAAAAACGCACAGTACTCTTCCAAAACAGGAACCAAAAGCCCATTCAGAATAAATGCATCTATGCATTTCGGCAGTGACATTCCAAAATTGACTGGAGAGAGAACAGGTACTTCTCTTGTATAAAGCACATCTCTATGCATATTATATGCAGCTGCTGGGAACCAATTATTCACCATCACAGGTTTGTTTTCTTCATTTTAAATACAAGGGCAACAAATTGGTAGAACATGTGGATAATATCAGACCGCATCAGAATTGATATCCTCCCAACATTCAGTATTTGGAAAACCACTTTTTAAAAAAAGTATATAAGCAATGAACCTCGTTCTACCACTAAAATTGCAACCATCAATTGTTCTAAAATTGTTCTCCAGATATTATTTGCTTACTGCAATCACCTCCAGCACATTTTCTTTGGGGCTGCCCTCTTGAACCTGTCATTTTCTTCCTGCTCCATAGTGTTATCCTACATTTTATTTATAAGACAGTTAAATCGAGCAGTTCCAATGTCAAACTGCAATGGATTTATGAAGGTCATCAAAACCCAGAGACTGAATTACTCCCTTTAACTCACTGGCAAGTTTAGGCTATTGTTTACAATATTGAATAAAAATCAAGTTAATTTTTGACTGTTTTTACCATTGTGCAAGAGAGGTAGCATACAAGTGTAATAAAAAAAAATGTGTGTTCTGGAAGGTTTATAGCATACATGACTGGTGCTATAGTAAGTTACAGATTTGGTATGAAATTGATACAAAATATTTGTAACATGATAAAACTTGAAATCAGCCCTGTGCAGTCACAACATTCAAAACAAATTAAGAACATGATGGTGTCACTGAATGTGGAAGAGTAAATATTATGAATATACCACATTCAGCAGTCAACTACTCCAGCAACTGTCTCCTGTAGAGTTGACCTGCCACTCATATCTGACCCAAAGTATTCATCACATCAACAATGGCTTGCCTTCTAATCCCTGATTCATTACCAAAGTATCGCATCCCTGAATCCCTCCTGTTGATTCTGGCCCTCAGACAGGACCTGCAGGCGTGGGGGTCAGTTTCCACGCAAACACTGATGACCCCCAGCTTTACCTCTCTACCCACACGCTGGATTCTGCGACCACCTCTCATCACAAGGCTTCTCTGACATCAAGTCGTTGGATAAGCTGGAATTTTCTCCAGTTGAATATGGTGTCAACTGAAGCCATTGTATCTTTCCTCTCCACCAAAACGACTACTCCCTTGTCAATTTCATCCCCTTCCTCAGCTGCCCAGCCAGGCTGAACCAGGTGGTACACAGTGTTCTGTTTGACACTGATCTGGGTTCAAAACCCATACATTATCCATCAAGATCGCTTAATTCCACCACTGTGTTATTACTCCTCAGTACCTCCCCCAAGCTCACCCACCTCTCACAGAAAC
Source organism: Pristiophorus japonicus (assembly GCF_044704955.1). Lineage (NCBI taxonomy): Eukaryota > Metazoa > Chordata > Chondrichthyes > Pristiophoridae > Pristiophorus > Pristiophorus japonicus. Next base: position 18,176,936 of record NC_091996.1, read on the forward strand.
ACTTATCCATGCATTTGTTAAGTCTGGACTTTTCCAATGACCTTATGCATTCCATCCTACATGAACTCCCAACATGTGCTAAACTGACACCAACATACTGTCCTGCACCAATTCCCACTCACCTAACACCATTGCCCTGGACAACCTCCATTGACTGCCTGTTCCCCAATGCACGCAATTTAAAATCCTTGCTCCCCATAAAAATAATTATTGACGCACGCCATCACCGGCATGGCATTCTGGCCAGCACCCCTCAGTCCTCCAATACGGCCCTCCTGTGTATCCATTTCCCTCTATCCCTCTATCTGCAGCAAACCCTTCAGCTATCTCCAGCCTACTTTCTGAATGTCCTTACTTTTGTACGTCTCTCCCACCTTTAAACTTTTTGACCACGCTTTTGGTCATATCTTTTACAACTATGCAGAAAATGCTCTCCCTTGAGTGAAGCACCTTTGGGCAGTTATGAGAGAGGCACTACATAACTTGGTTGCCGATAGCTTCTTGTAAAGGTTTAGTACAAGATTCAAATTCTAATAGAGAACAGAAGGCAGCCACAAGTAGGAATTGAAAAATTTAAAAGACAAGAGGTGGTACGAGGCTACCTGATTTGGAAAGATATTGGTTACCTACTAAATTGGGAATATGCTAAAAATGGATAAAAGATTTAAAAAGCAGCAGTCTCTTGGATGTCCAAAGGAAGACATTCATTTCACACAGGAGCATTGATCATTTCTTTTTAAAAAGGGGGCTGGGAAAATGATTCAATTGTTGGGTACAGTGAGTACTAGATACATAAAAATCAGGACGTGAATGCATATTGTACTTGTGCAATAATGTACATGGCCAATAAAAGGGATCTAAAATTGTTGATTTATTTGCTAGCTTCAGCCTAGCACAAAAAGCTTCAATTATTTGGAGGTCATTGTGATCATTGCCTACATATCTGGACAACTTGATAGGACGGGGGTGGGTGGATAGGAATGGGGAGGAGAAACCAAGACCAACTACAAAAAGCTTCAGTGTGTACTAATTGAATGGAGTGTACTTTTGGAGGGCTGAAATGGTAAGAGAACGATTTCAATGAATTTGGTAGGCAAGTATAAGTAGGTAAACTGGAAGATGAATTGATGAGGGAGAGAGGAGGAGCAGAAGCAACCAAAGATTGAAATTAATGTGATTAACAAATGTCCTATTTTCTTTTGACATCCTTTAGTTTAAACAATATCTCCTCGTCCTCAAATCCTGTTCTGGCAAAAGATCATTGACCTGAAATGTTAACTTTGTCTCTCTCTCCAAAGATGCTGCCTGACCTGCTGAGTGTTTACAGCATTTTCCTTTTTTTTTAAAAAAAAACCTCAAATCCAGTGCCCTGCAGTAGAAATTTCCTGGATCCAAGTTCTTCATACCCGTGAAATTAAAATTATGGAAGGAAGCTCAAGATGCATTAAAAGTGACTTGTATGTAATCAATCTTTACGGCTCATGGTACATAATGAGGGAAGAGTATGTGGAAAAGTTTAACATTTCTAATCTTTCTGGCACTTTTTTTGGCAACACTTACCTGTACAAAGTACTGCTAGAATCAGGCTCAGTCAAGTATCCAAGAATGGATGAGTATTTATGAATATGGTGCATCTGGAAACAATTGGCATGCAATACCAGGGGAGGGGGTGGTAGGGAGTGATGATTTACAATAGAATGTGGGAACCAACAAAGGAGGTATCTGACAGACTAAGCTGTCAAATTCCATGTGAAAAACTGAACTGGTCTTTTTGCCTTTCATTCCCCCTTGTGAATAGTATATTTTTGGAGGACCAAAAATGTACAGTGCCTGCACCATGTCTGGAAAAATGAAGTTATGAAGTCTCTTAAGAAATTATACTGTTCCACTTATCAGTAATTAGTCCATTTAAATACACAAAGTTAAATGACCAAGGTAGCATCCCCAACCACAATAGTGATAAATAATCGAACGCTGCATATTTCAATAGAAACTGAAACTTGACTTCTAATTCAGAGGGATCAGTAAAACTGCAATCTATTTTTTGTCTTAATGGAAGGAACATTGCCCCAAACTGCCAATTAACTCACATCCAAAATGATTACACGTAGATTCCAGTTCTGGCCTTGCACTGCACCTCCCGCTCCCCCACCCAAGGGGCACACAAGCTCAGAGAAGCAATGAGTTGCGTGATTGTTTTTGACACTTGCTGGCTACCAGGGGCTTTGCCGTCACAACTCAAAATCAATCCTTAGAAAAGGAGATGCGGTCTCCTCCTGCAGAATCAGTATTGCAATTCATAGCCCATTGGGTCCTGGCCACATCTGCATCTGTTCTGAATATTAGCTTCTGAAGCTGAGGCAACAATTGGCTGCAGCCAATTCAATTCGGTTATCACTATTGCAGACTCTCGAGGACTAGCCCACACTGGAGTACTTTTATTACCGTACGTTTTTTCAGGGGCAGAAAGGAGAGTGAAAGTAATGGATTTGTCCTGTAGTTGATGGAAAACTTTACTTGCATTCTGTACATACACAAAAGATGTGGGGAAACCCCATGATTTGCTCCAGGTGCACAACTCCAACTTTGAAAATAGATTTTAATTGGATGAATGCCACAACTGAATGAGGAGTAAGCACATTTAATGCACCAATGTAACCAAGTGCAGCATTTCAACCATCTGTTTCAATGTTAAAACACAAACGGTATAATGGATGAATCCTGCAACCACACATTTAAACTAATTTTGTACATTAATTTTGAAGTAAACTAGAAACTAACGTGAAAGATCAACATTTAGCAGAATGACCGCACGAGACAAATGCGTTTGATGACATATTTTGATGGAGAGTGGTATCAAGCAAGTTTCCCCATGGAATCTCGTGTATAGATGTTGTGATAAGACAATGAACATCCATTTATCACAACCTCCTGTTTGCATCCTCTGAGGAAGTAATATAACCTATTCAGCATCTCACAAGCAGTCAGTTTCCTGTTAAGGCCATGATGCAAAAACTATCAAATGTTCTGGGAATGTTGAGGGACTAGTGTGCTAACTGTGACTAATGTCATGAATAGAGACACGATCCTATCTCATATTGTTTTGTTTATGCTGCACATAAAATCTGTTTAAATAAACTTGCTCTGGCATGTGTAGAAATTTGAAAAATCTTAGTATGCACACCACACATGGTATAAATCATCTATGCAGCTCCATAACCGTTTGTCTGTGAGATGCAATATTTTGAACTCCGATTAAATTGAGAAGACTGATGCCGTCTGTTTTGACTTCAGTTCTCCACACAGGCATTTTCTGATCCGATTTAAATCTTCATGGGGAGGGTACAGAGCAGTGGCTCTTTCTTACTGAAAACAAAGAAAAAGAGGGACATAATCTTTGCCTGCTCTTGGGCAATTTATAATAGACCACTCAAAAGGTTCGAGAACAGAAACAGAAATTGCTGGAAATGCACAGACCAGTCAGTATCCTTAAAGAGAAAAGACAGGTTATGACGTTTCCAATGATTGCAACTCAGATATTCTACTGGGTTCATTCAGCTGTTTAATGAAACCTGGGTTCTACCCAAACTTGGCTGTGATGGACAACACTGGGGCTAGATTGAGATAACAGTGTAACAAAAGCAATGAGAAAAATTGGATACTCAGTTTGTAGAATTGCTCACAAAATAAGTAAGTTTTGTTGGGGGCTAGATTTATTTATTTAATTGGCTCCTACTGTATTTCCATTTACCCCGATTATATTTAAGCCTGATACAAGCACACATTTGCAGTGTACTAGGCAAAGCACACACACACCTGCTATATATATATCATTGATCCAAGCATAGAATGCAAATGTCTCACTTCAATGATATGTAAGCACAGCTCTTGCCAAGTTAGTCACGGCTCAGTAGCCTTATGCTTCATCAGTTCTGGCCCTCAGTTCCAAGGAAGACAGACAAAATACTCAGGAAGGAAATCATGATTTGGTGTGGTGGGCTTGGGGGGGGGGGGGGCGGAAAGAAGAGACAGGAACCAGTACGCTTAATAGAAAGTAATACCTTATTTGATTGAAGTTATCTCTTTTATAATTCAGCATCATTGAGGCCTAATATTTCAGCTACCTGGGAGCACTCGGAGTCAAGTTACAGGCGCACTTACAAAATCCTGTGGCTTTGCATCCAAACCAGACTAGATACCAGAGGTGTCTGGCCCGGAACACTCAAAACAGAAATGCCCACAGTACCTTTGCCAGTTAATAGGGGACCCCATCCACCTGAATCACTGGAAAAAATAAATAAAAGTTTACTAACCTTTTTTTGCAGGTCTTCATACTTACCGTCGAGGTTAGACCTGCCTCCACGCGCCGGGGTCCTTCCCCCTGCTGCAGCGGGCTCCCGCCTGGACCAAACTGGCAGTTCGGCGGGCGGGAGGTCTTCCCTCTGCACCGGTGGGAAGCCTCCACAACTCGCTCGGAGGGGAGACCGTCCAGAAAACTCGGCGGCAGCAGGCAGTGAGTGCAACAAGTTCGGTCCCACAATCTGATGTAATAGTTTCTATAGATCAGGGCGATCTTCTTCAACCAAGACAAAATAGCCAATGCCCCAATCATATTGTTGGTAAGATGCAGTTCTTTAATCAAAGCACACTGACAGGAAAGAGCGTGCGTTTTCACCTCTGAGCAGCAGTCAACTGCTACAAAACAACAAATGATGGCAGTGCCAGCAACAGAAAAATATCATGGAGGCTTTCATTTGATTAACAGCCAACCTGCAACTCAAATCTCTAAACACCTGTGAGCTGAATACAAAGAGCAGAGATATAAATGTCAGCCTCGTGCTGGTGCAGGTATAGTATGTAATTATACTTCATGTGTTCCTGTATACCACAGGCATAGATTTCGCTCGCCCTTCCCCTTCTCTGTAATCTCCTCCACCTCCACAACCCTTGAGAACTCTACGTTGCTCCAATTCTGGCCTCTTGTGTATCCCCGATTTCCTTCATTCCACTATTGGTGGCCTTGCTTTCAACGGTCTAAGCTTTGGAATTCCATTCCTAAACCTCTCCGCCTCCATCTCTCTCTCCTTCGCCAAGGCACTCCTTAAAACCTATCTCCGAGTAAGTTTTTGGTCAGCCTTTATATCTAGAGGGCTAAACTTTAAAGGGGAGCAAGTTTTGCTACAGCTATATAAAGCCCTGGTTAAATTACATCTGGAGTATTGTATACCATTCTGGACACCGCATCTTAGAAAGGATATATTGGCCTTGCAGTGCAGATTCAACAGAATATTGCCAGCGTTCCAAGGGTTACATTCTGAGGAGAGATTACATAAACTAGGCTTGTATTTCCTGGAATATAGAATGTTAAGGAGTGATTTGACTGAGGTTTTAGAATTTAGAGAAGTTAGGAAACACTTCTTTGCACGTAGGGTGATAGAAGTGTGGAACTCTCCCACAAAAAGCTGTAATACTAGCTCCATTAATAATTTTAAATCTGAGATCGCTAAGGTTTTTGCTAGCCGTGGGTATCAAAGGAGACGGAGCCAAGGTGGGTAAAATGGAGTTAGGATACAGATCAGCCATGGTCTGAATGACCTACTCCTGTTCCTAATATCTCCTTATGTGGCTCGGAGTCAAATTCTGTCTGATAATGCTCCTGTGATTGCTATATAAATGCAAGTTATATATTGATCTTGAAATTCTAACTATATATCGACTCCCAGATACAATAGCTAAGATGGAAAATTTTGGTAGCGTCCTCTGAACAATTCAGGTATTATGGTCTGGAGAATTAGTGATTTTGAAAAACGAGACTTCCACACACGCTATGCCACAAGAGACTTCAGGCAATTGGGAAATATCATTTTTGAAAACTGCCAAGTTTGCTGTTTTTACATTAACACCACATCAAGTACTAGTTTGTAACCTGGAAACAGACGATGGGGTTATTTCACAGGGAGCTGGGGACCAATTCCTTTGCAGGTAAACATTGCTCAGCTGGCAATGCAGCACAAAAGGAATGAAAGATTATGTCAACTAATTAATCCACAGCCAGTGCATCAATCTGTACACTTTGTGCTAAAGCATAGATTACCTCCTGTTTGAGTGTTAGCCTAGCCACAATCTCTTCGTGATCGATGAGTGATAATTCATCCGTTTCATCATTTTGATCCAAATCTGGCGAACTCTGGGAGTCTGCTCGCCTAGGGAACAGTACAGAAATGATCAATAGGTAAATTAGACACAATGAATTCATGCAGCTCAGAAATATGTAAAGAAATGGCATACATCAAACTTAAATATAATATACAAAGTGAGAAAACTATTCTAAATGTCATCCAATTTATCATCTACCCAATTCATAGCTTTCTGCTCAGTTAAATTCTAATGGATTCTTGACTTCACTCCAAAAAGTACTTCCTTGGCCGTAACGTGCTTTTGAGGCGACCAGTGGGCGTGAAATGCTCTATATAAATGCAAGTCTGTCTTTCTTCCCCGTCCTCCCTCAAAATGCCCCATGCTCCACTCCTGGCTAACCCAACTACCAGTCCATCTTCAACTTCCTTTTCCTCAAGGTCCTTGAATGGGCCCTTGCCTCCAAACACTCAAACTCCCTGTTTCAATCCCTTCAGTCTGATTTCTATCCCATCAACAGCACCAAGACCGCTGTGGTTAAAGTCACTAATGAGAACTCCTGTGATTGTGATACATTATCTCTCCTTGTCCATTCTGCGATATTCAATGCAGACAATCACATCATCCTCCATCAGCTTTTTTCCAGGGTCCATCTCCATTACACTTCTCATGTGGCTCCCTTCCTACCTATCTCAATGCAGCCAGAGCGTCAAGTATAGACTTTTCCTCCTGCCCACGTGATCACTTCGTGTACCCCAAGGATTCATCCTCAGCCTCCTTTTCTTCATCTACATGTTACCCCTTATCATCCAAAAACGTTTTCCATTTGTATCCTGATGTCACTCAGCTGTACCTCAGTAATTCCCTTGACTCCACAATTACCTCCGACTACCTGTTGGATTCCACTAAAACCTTCATCTTTGCTGCCAACTATCTCATGCTGATTGCCTGGTCAGGTTGCACCAGACAGTACATAACCTTGGTGCCCTGTTTGATCTGGAGCAGAGTTGCACAATGGTGTCAACAAGACTGCTTATTTCAACTTCTGCCTTTCACCCCCAACTCTTACTCCAACTGAAATCCTAATCGGTGATATTGCCACCTCGACTTGATTTTTTCAACATTACGCTCTCTTTCCCCCTCTCCTCCTCCTTTCCCCCTTTCCCCCCTTTCCCCCCTCCTCCCTCCTCCCCCCCCCCCTCCCAAGTCTTCCAGTTTCCACGAACTCCAACTGGGCCAAAATTAGCTTCCAGCTGTCTAAACCCTACACTCCAAAACTCCCTCCATAAATCTTTCCCCTTACCTTGAAACAACTTCTCAAAATCTACTTATTTGATCACATTTTTGGTCATCTCACATTTATGCTCAGTGTCCAATTTTACTCTTATCTGATGCCCCTTGGGATATTGTTTCTCTACTTTTAATAGCACTATATAAATGCATGCTTGCCTTAGTTTAATGTAGTCCATTCATACTCACAAAATCATCATCATCATGTTCACTGAATCTTAAAGCCAATGTGAAGTTAACACTTACTTTGAACTGCTTTAGTCATTGTAGGAAACTTATAGAAAGACTCTGGGGCTTTAGGATTATGGAGCAGATTCCAACTGTCTTTGAACAAATCCCAAACTTAATGAAAACATCCTTTTATTCATAATAAAAAAAATTAAAAAATCTTTATATATGCTAATTACAGCATTACAAAAAATGCATTACATGTACACTAGTGACAAATAACAGCACATGGTCAAATGTGATTATAACAATAAATTAGGTTTCAAGGGTTTTTATTTGATTGAAAGAGGAGTGTCGGTTTTTGTCTTCAATCCCACCTGTCATCTCTATCTTGGATTTCCTTTTCATTAGTTGTTGATATTGGAAAGTCGTTATGATGGATCTCTTGTTCATTCGGAGACCCCACAGGCTCCTGGGGGGAAATAAACTATGTTAAACAATGTAAAAAATGCACTCTAGGAATTCATCTTGGTTAACAGGCAGCACACATTTGACTGAACTTGGATAGAGTGTCCCAATCGGTACAGCTTTTGTAATTTTTCAATACATGGATAGAGAGCCCACAATAATTACAGCCATTTCCAAGTATTATCTACTATTGATGATCATATTGTCCAAAAATGTTAAAAATTGCTGGGTACAATTGTAATTTAAGCCAAAAGTTAAAGATGGAATCACTTACAGTGTCAGCACACATCGGTATTTCCTGAATAGCCAGAAAGAAAGAATAAAAAATGGTCGATGACTAACCAACACTGGGTTTCTTCTTCCCAGGAAATATGAACCTTTGAAGTACTAAATATCAGTTGACTACTGAATGATATCCAAAAAATGATGTTCTGCAAATATCCAATACTGAATATTATAAACTAGAGAAGTGTACAGAATCATAGAACTCCCCGGCCCGAAAGTACGCAAAATATACTGTGATCTTGGTACTGTCGCTGTCGAGATCCTCATTCAGCATTCAAAGTCAACCGGCCAATAGGTTTATCACTAAATAGGCAACTTGTTTGTAAATCTGTATGAATTTGCTAAATTAATGACTATTCTATGGCTCTGTACTTTAAAACTTAATATTCATCACAAATCTGCAGAAAATCACATTTGGAAAATGTTACAGTCAACACGAGTATATATTGAGTGGCAAGATATATTTAGTACCCCAAAATTTTTTTTTAAAAGTTAGTGTAGGAGTAGCCCTTAATTGCTGGGCATTATAAAATAACTGCTAATAAGGCAACTTAGTAGTGTAGAGGATAATACACCCACTTAACTTTTGTAGTACAGGTAGCAGCAGATTTTACACCAAGTGTTGCCAGAACTGTGGCAAATTCTCCAAACTGGGACTGTTGCTGTACCCTCAAACTGAAAAGTGAGCATTTTATCCACTATTCCAGCAGGGTGGTCAATTAGGACACACAATTCCATAAGACAAAGAATTTAAAATTGATTAGTTTGCCATAGAGCTTTCATAGTTAAAACAGCAGACCCAGGTCAACCCAATCAATTATCAACCCAAATTAACTGGGTAATCACTTAGGCTCCAATCTGTACAAGTATTAGGTGCATATCATTCAAGATTAATGTAGTACACACTACAGAAGGAACAATGATGGGCATAACTGAGCAATTGGTGATTATATTTACATATCGGGAGAAAAATGTTTATAACTGATTATTCATTTGGTATAACTAATCAGTAATTAGTTACACCCTTTTACTATTCTTGAAAGCCCTATATTTCAATATATTCTCATGCAGAAAGGCTGGAGTAGAAAGCCAATTTTGATTACTGTAGCCATGAGAGAAAGTAGTTCAATGGCCAATAGCCATTCTCCATGCAAGCAGTTATATGTGTAGCATGAAGCATGTTAAAGGCGCATATTTTATAAGCTGCAAAGCTGCACCACCAAGACCAACAACCACAGACTTCTCAACTACATGTCTGATCAATGACTGAAATACCAAGAAGCAATTCGGTATTCTGTACACACGGCTGAATCAGTTGCAGAAATTAAATAGTGTCCCATAGTTCTCTGCACTGGGAAAACATGATTTATTCCCTGCTGTAAATGTCTTCAGTGATGCAATATGATTGCTGACTTTCCTGCAGAGAGATGCTGGGTACTAATGTAGTAATCGTCTACTTGCACTGTAGCTGAAGGAATAGAAAAAGCAGTGTCACCCTTCACCTGCGTGCACCTCGAATACAAAACTGGATGCAGCATTGCCGAGCTAGATGTCGAGACAGTGATAGGCCACTGTGGCTGCTGTAAGCCCACAGAAATTTGTGTTGAGCCTTTGACTATAAAGTTGAGTGAAGCTATGACATCCTAAGCTGGGTTGTGCATTGAAGTGTTGCAGTGCATTGCATGCCTGGAACTGGAAGTTGCAATAATGCTTTAGGTTTTGTGGACTACTGCAGGATGTAGTAGAGCATTGCAGATGCAAGTAAGCTTAAAGAAAGGGAACCACACTTAATATTTTACAAAATCTTACCTACCAATTAGAAGCTGGCCCATGTTTTGCTTCAATGTCAACTGTTAATGGTAGAAATTGCCAATTATATCTCAACAAATTAAGCTAAATTTTCTTTGGCAAAAAGGAGCAGTACTTCCTGACCATAATGGCATCTCAGACTTACCAACTACATTGTACTTGCCAAACAAACTTGGCATGTGATATCCTACCATCTAAGCAGGGCAAAAAAAGAAACTGGGTGGGTGGTTGGTTGGGGTGTTAATTTTATTAATGAGGAGTTTCACAGCACAATAATATGAGCAGCACAACATAAGACCATTTCCAGCATGCTTTCCTCTGGAGCCAAGCAGCAATGACTTAACATGCTTCTGAAGCTACTTACTGCTTCTGGGTGAGAGAGGTCTCCATTGGTTTGGTTGGACGAATACAGATTGACGTATTCACCCTCACCAGCATCCTCACTATTGCTCTCGCTCTACAGGAGACAAGACCATAAGGTCTCAAGATACTCACTCCTGGTTTCTCTGCACAATGGTTTCGACGCAAGACCATAATCAACACACAAACAAACCCCATTTATCAAACTGGCATATTGAGCCAATTTCCCAGTGACGTGCAGCTTACTTCACTTGGGAGAGCAAGACAGCCCAAGCGATGGCCTTCGCCAGTGCACCAGCCAACAAGTCTATGCAAAGGCCTAAGGTTGTAACAGAGACACACCAGTAACATTTTTCCCTCACCCCTGCTCGCAGTTGGTAACTGGATTCAGCCTCACGTGCCTCTAATTCGTGTTCTGATTAATGGTCTCCACCCAAAATGTTAGCCTACCTTTTCCAGATTCTGATGAACCTACTATGTATTTCTAACTATTTCTGTTTAAGATTTCCAGCATTTGCAGTTTTTATTTCTGTTTAGATTTTGAATGTTTATTTGAAGAAAGCCTCATGGACACCAAAGTTAGAAGTTTCAACACAAACATATTGAAGATACTAAATATTGAGGTTTTTAGGCTTTGCTGATTTGTGGTGCATTTCTCAACAAATCCACACCCAAAAGTTAGTTGGGAATTTGAACAGGTTTGGGGGATATCTTTTGATAATCAATCAGCAATAAATGAATTTTCAATTATTTACAGCCCCCTTGTGAAATACTAGACTTCACAGTACAGTATTTTGAAAGTCTCACTCCCTTTTCAATATATAGAGTAAAATAAAACATTCTTGCTTCCTTTCATTATGTAAATGTCACAGGCAACAAAATGTAAATTACCCATAAGAAATACTTTGCTCCCAATAGTGAACTCAGTGAATGAAACATTACACAGTGTACACCGAGGTGAACCTCAGCAACAGCTGGCCTTAGGGTCACTAGATGTAGTCACTAATAAACGACAAAAAATGTCAGTGGCCTTCAAAAAAAAGCTGTCCATCAACATTATTATAGAAAAAAAGTTGTTACTTTATACACAGGTGTTTGTCTGAATCAGTCTGAAGCGCAGCTGCCTCTGCCTGGGATAGAACTCTCACACCAGATTATTTTCACCAGTCCATTTGCCACCATTCTGTTGTTTCTTTAGTTGGCCTCTATCTTGCACAAATGTTAACTTTGTTTAACAGCTGACTGCTATAGGTTAAATTCTTGCTCTACTTACTTTGTACTATAATATATATATTATATATATATATATATATATATACACACACTCTTAAAAATCAATCTAGGACATTAACCTAAATAGAAATTATATGGTGGTACTGTACAATAATCAACTCAACAAAAATTCTAATACAAATACGGTGATATAATGGGTCACGATGCAATATATTCGTGTATAAAGTGGATCAGCTCTAAGTGGTGATAGGACTGCACGTTTGAAGAAAAACAAACCTATTTATAGAAGTCTTCTAAAGCATGCAGGGCTTCAGGCAACAGGCTAACTTGTTTACTCAGAATTACAGATCAGCTAATGATCGGATGGGTGAACAGCCAGCCGTGTGCAATTAATAGATGTGAAACAAAGGCAAGGACAAACATTTAAGTTTCTAGAAAGTGCGAGACTTGGGCAAAACTGAATAATTAGGATCTCCACTTTTCAGGTTTAACTGATAAAAATCCATCAAACCTGCAACAAATCTGCTACGTTGAACAGTAGAAAAACTCAAAATATTCACCGCAATAGCTCTCCATTAACGGTTTGATTTTAAAATCCTGATTGCAGGATTATGCCTGGAAGTTCATGGCCATGAGTTTCAGCATGCCTGTAATGCCTTTCCTGTGTTGATCCTGTGTGCAACTCGACACCTACTTTGACCAAATTAAAACACAATGAATTTGGGGAAACCAAATAAAAAGCTAAAAATAAACCTCACGCCCTCAAAAATAAACATTCTTAGACACAGGGAAAATGAAGTTTGGCCAAACTACAGGTTAATGGCCTGTAGGCTCCTTGTCGTATATTTGAGAGTTCATCTGGTTGAGACATTTGAGCAGTGGTTTAATCGCTCTTTTTGGGAAGGGGCTGTCAAAATACTTTGAGTTCTGTGGTGATATCCTTGCCTTAAAATCTACAACTCAAATAGTTCCTTTTTACAGCAAAGTTTTATTCCTGAATTATATATATGTACATTGGTTTGAGTATTTAATGAACTTTCTTTAAAAAGGACATCTTTGTGCTATGTAATTCTCACTCCATCTACATACACATTAACTGGCAGTAGGTGCATTAAAAATGGCCAACTAGCTGAATTATAATAAAAATCCAACCCTGTTTATTGAGGATTACTGCCTAACAAAGCTATTAAAAAAATTTAATTAATGCCTGAAATTCATTTAACCAAATAGTGCCCTAATGTGTATGTGTCAAATATCTAAGTACACTGATCCAAGCACTGCAGTACTCGGGGAGTATTTTTGAGCAATACAAGCGGCTAGCTGGAGAAAACTGTCCAGTTTTACAACTCTGAGAAAAACCGTCAGGATCATCGGCTCTCTTCCAGCACTAGAAACGTAACCCTGGAACAGCACGGTGCCCAAGTACTTTCGAAATAGCAGCTTTTAAATATGAAAAGCTGGCTGAACACCAGCTGCGTCACTAGTGAGAAACTACTACCTGTACTTCATGGTCTTACTACAATTTCCCAGAAATAGCAGCGTTAAAGCTCTATGTTTTACTGAATGCGTGGCAATACAAGTACTGTAGTATAGACTTTACTCATCTTAATTCAAAATGACAATTCAAATTATCTGCATTAATATTTTCAATCACTAAATTCCCACTTGGCTGTGTTATTTACATCATTAAATTCAAATTATTGGATAATTTGATTTTTTTTTAAGCACATAAACAACTCAATCAGTGGACTCTAATCCAAAAGAGTTTACAATCGTTAAACATTTTTATATTTTTCTTAAAAAAAAGCTTTTACCATCAGCTTTACAGTTTGGGCCAAGGCAAAGGTTTTCACTATAATGGATTGAAGATTTCAACAATAAATAAATGTGAAAAAGCAGGGCTCCTATTTACAGAACAGGTTCAGATCAGCATGACTGGTAATACAATCTCTCATTGAAACGATAGGGCATGGAAATATAAAACAAACAGGGACTGGGGGAAGAGAAGTATTGGATGGTGCAGTGTTCTTTCACCTTTGAGACCTGCATTCAAAGCCAGCCCAGCCCACTCTAGTGACAGTTCTAGGATCACAGAAACTATAGCGCAGGAAGAGGCCATTCTATCCATCAAGTCCATGCTGACATTACCTCTTCAATTCATTTAAATCCCATTTCCCGATATCCTTTTCAAATATTTATCAAATTTCCTTTAAATTGACACAGTATTTGCCTCTACAGCCACTTGCAGCAAAGCATTCTATGCTTTAATAACCTCGTATGCAAAAAAATTCTAACTTCACCCTATGTGCCCATGTTACAGATTTGCCAAGCAGTGGAAGCAATATTTCACTATATATCCTCAAAAATGTTTGCAATTTTGAAAACTTCTATTACAGCCCATAACCTTCACTGTTCAATTGAGAAAGGCCACAATTTGAGTCTTTCTTCATAATCTCCTAATTCTTAGCCTAATCTCCTAATATTATAGTCTTCCTATAAATGAGGTGCCCAGAACTACACACACAAGTGCAACTGTTGTCTAACCAATGGCTTGTACAAATTCACAAGTATTTCTTTGGTTTGATTATATCCATATAATAGCGATACATTTCTCTGCAATGAACTGTATGTGTCACATCTCTTCCCACTTCATTAACCGCTCCATGTCCTCTTCCAATCTCCTGCCTTTTTTTAAATTCATTCTCAGGATGTAGCATTGATTTGTAGTGGCTTGATGCAACTGAGCAGCTTGTGAGGCCACTTCAGAGTAGATCACATTGGTGTGGGACTGGATTCACATATAGACAAGACTGAGCAAGGATGGCAGATTTCCTTCCCTGAAGGACGTTGGTGAACCAGTTAAGTTTTCGTACTCACAGTATGACATGCCCCAAATGTGGTGATACCAGCAAACTTCAACATCATTTCTCTTGTACACTTGTTTGAATAATTTATATAAATGGAAAACTAGATCCCTGGGGAAAATTCCATATCCTGCTAACTTGGGAGTTTTATAGACAGGACTATTTAATTCACAGTCTTGCACCAGCTGAAGCCAGATTTCTGTTAAGACTTCAATGTAATTGGTGCCTCTAGTTCCTGGTCTTTAATTCCAATATTTTGCATATATAAACTTTGCAACCTTGACCCACACATTTCTTAGGATCCTTTTCATTTCTATTTTCTTTCATTACTCTTCTTCTAAGCATTCCCTCTTGCTCTACATGACTCTCTATAGCCCCTTAAGCTCAGATTTTAAACAATTTTGCCCCTTCATTTTATTTATTCTTAACCCCACCCCTAAAAGTTTCTCCATGTTTGAGTCTCAGTGCAGTCCCTCACAGGTGTGGGTCTCCTTGTGAATTTTAGGATCCAAGAATGGTTAGTGTGGTAATGGGGATAGTCTATGGTTGAGGGCTGGCAGCAAAAGCTGGTGACAAGCCGAGAGAATTGGACTCTGTCTGGCTTATACGTCACCCGATGCGATTCCTTAAGTGATTCCACAGTAAGGAACGTGATAAACATTGTTTTTTAAATCCAAATCATCAGCACAGCTGAAATTGTACTTTTTCTTACCAATAGACCATCTGCTTTTAAATGCTGAGTGACATCTTGAAGATATACCTTTTGTTTCATTTTTTAAAAAACTTACTTTTCTCTCTGGAGCAGAGGATTTTCATTTGAACGAACGGCATACAAACGGACATTGTACATTTAAAGCAAGCTTATTTGGTTGAAAGTGGGGGATGGGGGGGAATACATTTAAAGATATCAACTGAATTCCCCTACCCCAATCACAGTTTTAGGGGAGTTTTATTAAGAGTGCAGGATTTGAAAAGCACCAAAGCATTCATAAGCAGTTCTCACCGAAGAAGTTTGGAGAGAGGTGGGGAAAGCAGATTCAGGAGGGAGGCAGACAGGAACGGGCTTTGCATTGTCATGAGAGCAGTCCAGCAGTTCCGTAGCTTTCACTATGCCAGCCGAGCCCGGTAAAGTTAGATCGGAGCTCCTCGATTGGTGCACAGCTGGAAAGTGGGAGGAGATAGTGCAGAGAGAAGGAGATGCAGAGGTATGATGGTGAGGAACAAAGTCCTGTGAATAGGACCTAAAAACCGACTTGAACTGAGGAGAGAGAGAAAAAGGAAAGGTTCACAAGTCAAATATTTTTTTTTTTAAAACAGACAATCCCACAGCATAGTAAGTCGCTTCAAAGCAATTTGTTTTAAAGAGAATTTCCCCTCCCCCACCACCGCACCATGTACCAAGTCTTTATTTCTCCTCAACAATCAATTTATGAGATATACTGAACAACATTTTTCCCATTCAACAGCGGCAAGTTTAAACTGTGCTGTTTGTTCAGAGCATTGGTTTAAACAGAGCAAACAGTCGTGTAGCAAGCCCGCTGGTTTAGTTTCCCATCAGTGTGAAAGCCACAGAGTGTTGCAAAGTAACCACGGGCAGTGCAAGGCAAAAAATACTACTCAAATACAAGTGTGTGGTGTATTGTCAAAAATTCTAACATGTTAATCATTCGAAGTTTTTTGACATAAACAATCGAGAGATGCCTTTCAAACTCAGAAACCATAGATGATAATCTACGGAATACATACTGCCATCCAGATTTGACTAACTCTCAAATTGTTGTGCCATCGTCAGTTTTACAGCTGGATTTCCCTAATGAAAGTTGTAACAGTCATGGTCCGACCAACACTACTTTCAGCTCTACCGCTGTTATTGAACCGGCTCAAACATCGATCTGCAGCTGTGACAGCAGTGTTTCTGGTCAGTCTCAATTTACCCATGATCTTATTGGGGGAGACGAGGAATCAATGCCGGTTGATGAGGAAGCAGACGGCAATGATTCACAGGCCAATCAGAGAATATATGCAAGTCGAGGGAAGTCAACTAGCCAGCTCTAATCAGATTTTGTATACTTCTACTTAGCTTGAAATTTTGTGTTCCAAATATGACAACTTTCCCCAAACTCTTAGTTTTTGGACACAAAAATATGTTTGTCAATTCAATCAAATCATTATCATTCATCGAGTACAACTTCTGTATGTAGAAAGCAACAAATTGCATTTGAATCACAAAGAGATTATATCAAGATAGTGCATGGAGAAATTGGTGGATTGGCATGCTGCATCTTGTTAATCTGTTTTTGCTGCATTTAGTAATATAAAAAACTTAGCATAATTGTCTTAAGGTGGACCCCTCCAAGACTCTGGGCAGTGGGGAGGGAAATGGGTACCACCATCTAGTAGTCTTTATTTATGTAGAATGTCGGAAAATAATGAACTATGCAACATTTCCAACTAACCCCCCGAACCTTTTGGATTGTTTTACGCTTGCATGTATTCTCTTGCACCACGTATCATGTTCCTACTGGATGAACAGACAGTTTAGGGGCTTTCCGGATGGTTTAATGAGTTTATTCACTGGCATTTGATTGATTACATCTTAGTCAGTAAAAAAAGACAATACACAATGTCAAGATCACCAAAGGAATGAGGTGCTGAATGTTGGACAGACCATTGCCTTATTCGTCCAAAACTCATCATTCACATTAAACCTCCTTGGAGGCCCCAAGGCAAAAAAGCACTTGGTTAAATCTGAGCAAACTCAAGTCTCTTTGCTCAAGACAAGGTCTCTGCACAGCTGTTAAAAGGCATTTGATCACCGTAAGCACAGCTTCTGGAGACATGTCCATAATGCAGCTTTGGAAGTCGTGGGTCCAACAATCCATAAACACCAAGACTGGTTTGATGAAAATGATTTAACACCACCTGCACGTATCAGCTATAACGGACAAGTCATAATCAAGATCAAATGTATGATAACATTCGTAAACAAGTCCAGATTGAACTCTTGTGCAATACATGCTCCAGCAAAGTTACAGATCAATTACAGTCCTATACCTGACCAGAATGACATGAACTTTTTTAATACTCTTAAACCAGTATATGGCCCATAATCCAACGGCTCCACCCATTATGAGCGGGGAGAGAAACATTGAGGCCCTGAACTATTCTACATCTACTATTAACACACTCATACAGATAATGTAAAATCTGGCACCAACAATTTGTTCTCGGACCTCTCTGCATTTATATATTAAAAATAGCACAACTGATTTGTAGGTCAACCGAGAGAAATGCTGAAATCTGTAAAGTGAAACGGAAAAGCCTGTCCAAGTGCACGGCATTATCTAGTGTATTTATATTATCTAGCTGGCAGAGAATTTACTTAGCCATTTTTTCCACACTACATGAATAATATTACAACGATGTGAGTCTGTAGATGCAATTGTTTTGTCTACCATTCAAGATAATATTTACATAGATTTGGGTTACACGGGGCCCCAAACTTCAAAAATACTTTTGGCATAGCAAAGGTCTTAACTGCATTTATCTACTGTTGCATAGTTTGTGAAGCATTTTTAACTGGCCATTATGTAACTATTACAGCTTGCAAAACAAACATTTCTCTGCTGACAAAGAAAATTACATTTATGTAGTTTAGCATTTAATTGAACCAGAGAAATTAAATATGGGCATTGAATAGAGGATTGTTTAAGGAAGTCAGTTTGATAATGTTAGATTGGTACAGTGCATGTCGGTTCTGAAGCTGCAGTTCCATTTACTTATCCACAACCTTCATAACAAGGCAGTTACTAATTAATCCAGCCGTAACTTACCGATAGACTCAACTGAAATCTGTCGCAATGAAACATGACTAGACTAGTTAATCCAGAAGTGTTTAGATCTGCTTGATTTACTAAACATGGCTCCCAAGATAGTGTTACTACCCCAGTTAAAAGTCTGCAACAAATTGACATCATTGGCCAGCATCCCACCTTCCGTAAACTTGAGCTCCTGCAAAACTCTGCTGTCTGCATCCTAACTCACACCAATTCCCGTTCACACATCAACCCTGTGCTCGCTGACCGCTCAAAATGCTGGAGAAGTACCACCAGCGCTGCCTCCGCAAGATCCTGCAAATCCACTGGGAGAATAGAGGCACCAACGTCACTGTACTCGCTCAGGCCAACGTCCTGTAAGGGGTTTTCACAGGGTTGTTGTTGTGCCTTGGGTGTCTCTCTCTGGGCTTCTGCCCTCACAGCTTATGCCTGGCCTGTGAGGTACCCTGAGTGCTGCAAGAGCACCCCTGGAGAGACTGTGTCCACAGCTTATGAAGGGGGTTTTGAGACTCGTGCGTCCCCACAGCTTATGCCTAGCCTGTGAGGCACCTGTGAGTGTCAAACACTTCTAACCCCTTCTTCCCTAGCCTGTGACACACAGTTGAGCGTTTTCGAGGCGCTCCTAGCTTCCCTTACACGGTTCTGACATAAGACTCACGATCAGGAGATGTAATACAATAGAACTGAGACAAGGTGATTCCAAGAGGAACTTTAGGCTTCCAATTTATTTGACAAGGTGCATCTCAACAAACAGCAATACACCAACAAAACAATCCCCCTAAATCCCACTAAACGGACACAACGAAAATCTTTACACCAGTTTAGCAGTACAATGCCCAACCTCCCACCTTTCCTGGCCTAACTGAGTTGGGAGTTCTGGGGACCAGAGGTTATACTCACTACTGTGCCTTCTGCAGTCTGGTGGTTTGTTTCTTCTATCTTCAGTGTCTTCGGACACTGGTTTTCCTTCCGTGTCGAGAGGCCTGTGGTTGTGGTTGTTGAATCACCAGGGCAGGGAAAATCATCACTCCTCTCTTCTTCACTACGTCAGAAACCCTTTTTTTATAGCCAGATTATCCAGTCCGCCTCTCCTGCTGAAGTAGATTCTTCTCATTGGTGGACTTTTGATTTTGAAAAATGCAACAGTTTGAGGTTTTTAGGTTTTTATTCCCACTGATCTTAACCTACTCAAGGTTTGAGTGGGTGTTGATTGCATTGGCCTCCTGTAGCCATTGTGCTAGTCTGGCCTGAGCCAGATATTTCTATGCCTGATGAAAAAGGTGTTGGAATATGTATGTGGCATTGTTTAAATGCTAATGTTTTCAAGGGGCAAGTTTCGAGGGTATACAGTTCCCAGACAATTTGATTAGTTCCAATGTCCAAACTGGCCCTTTTGATTTTGACTCCACCCCTTTTCTTGCAGACCTTAAAAAAAATCCCAAATTCGATTAAAGTTCATAGTTTCTTCCATGTGCACTTTAGGATTTAAAACTTTCTGGTAGATAGTTCCAAATTAAATTCCCTTTCCTATGAGTCCAAACACGGGGGGGGGGGGGTCTCCATTTGTGTCCCAAAGTTTTCCTTCCATCGGTTTCAATTCACAGCACAGACTGATCCCACAGCCCTTTTCCTTCTGGGTAAAATGAGGGGGTTTTCGTCCTCCCCTACAATCCCCAGCATCGAAGCACTGACCACGCTCCATCAGCTCTGTTGGGCAGGCCACATTGTCCGCTTGCCCGACACGAGACTCCCAAAGCAAGCGCTCTACGCGGAGTTTTGACATGGCAAGCGAGCCCCAGGTGGGCAGAGGAAATGCTTCGAGGACACCCTCGAAGCCTCCTTGATAAAAGTGTAACATCCCCATCGACCCCTGGGAATCCCTGACCCACGACCGCCCAAAGTGGAGGAAGAGCATCCGGGAGGGCGCTGAGCACCGAGAACAAGCAGAAACCAAGCGTTGACAGCGGAAGGAGCATGCGTCAACCCAGGCTCCCCAGCCACCCTTTCCTTCAACCACTGTCTGCCCCACCTGTGACAGAGACTGTAAGTCTCGCATTAGACTCCGCGGTCTCCCGAGAACTCACTTTTAGAGTGGAAGCAAGTCATCCTCGACTCCGAGGGACTACCTATGATGATGATAACATTGGTGCCCGGTCCAGCAATGCCTCGATTGAAAAGTTCTTATTCTGGTTTTCATATCCCTCTATGGCCCTGCCCCTCCTCATCTCTAATATCCACCAGCCCTACGATCCTCCGAGATCTCTGCGCTCCTCCAATTCTGGCCTCTTGTATATCTCGTCACTCCACCATCGGCAGCCATGTCTTCAGCTAAGTAGGCTCTAAGCTTTGGAATTCCCTCCCTAAACTGCTTCTCGCTCTCCTTTTTTAAGACGCTCTTTAAAATTAACCATTTTGACCAAGCTTTTGGTCTAGTATCTAATGTGGCTCAGTGTCAAATTTTGTTTGATATCGCTCCTGTGAAGCATCTTGGAACTACATTAAAGACACTATATAAATGCAAATTGTTGTTTAACTTAACGTTGCCCCTGCGTGAAACGCATCAACCTTAGATGTGCAAATTAATATGAAAGCTTTTTTTGGGAGGGTAGGTTTTGAAGGGTGCATCATTACTGGCACAATGTTAAAAGTGATTAGATACTCGTAAAAAAACTATTTATTATGAATGATAATAATTAAGCCATATTCAATTAAAGGTCATGGTCATTCGCTCAAGAATGATGGTGGATACTACCCAAGTGAACCTTCCACTGGAGAACTTGCACAGCATTCAACGTAACTACTTTCCAACCTCATTGCCATGATCTGCCCGAACATGGTCTGGAACGAACATGCAGCAGGTATTCTACGAGGTTAAGTGGTGCCAATTAATGTCTACTGTAGCTACTGAATCCAGACTGGCTGGAAAAATATCATGACAGTTCGATGCAAATGTCAGGACCCCTCCATTGTGGTTGACACCATCATCAGCATAGGCAGTCCCTCGGAATCAAGGAAGACTTGCTTCCACTCCTGAAGTGAGTTAGTTGGTGGCTGAACAGTCCAATAATGAGAACCACAGACTCTGTCACAGATAGTTGTTGAGGAAAGGGGTGGGTGGGACTGGTTTGCCCCCATGCTCTTTCCGCTGTCTGCGCTTGATTTCTGCATGCTCTCGGCGATGAGATTAGAGGTGTTCAGCGCCCTCCCAGATGTTCTTCCTCCACTTAGGGCGGTCTTTGGCCAGGGACTCCCGGGTGTCGGAGGGTATGTTGCACTTTATCAGGGAGGCTTTGAGGGTGTCCTCTGCCCACCTTTGGCTCGCTTGCCGTGAAGGAGTTCCGAATAGAGCACTTGCTTTGGGAGCCTCGTGTCTGGCATGCGAACAATGTGGCCTGCCCAGTGGAGCTGATCAAGTGTGGTCAGTGCTTCAATGCAGTAGTTGACATGGCCCTTGGCCGTATTTGTCCCATTTCCCTCATTTCTACTCTCACCACTTCACTCACTATTCCTCTCCCAGAACCACAATAGGGTTTTCCCTTGTCCTCACCTTCCACGTTCAACAGATCATCCTCCGCCATCTCTAGTGAAATGCCAACGCATCTTCCCCCACCCTGTTCAGCATTCCTAAGGGACCGTTTACCCCTATCCCCACCCCACCCCCCCATCCACATCATTGTCCATTCTACAATTACCCAACACCCTCTCCCCTTCCATAGCACCTTCCAGTGCAAGCGCAAGAGATGTAACATTTTTCCTTTTACCTCGTCCCTTCCCTCCTTCTAGGGCCTCAAACATTCCTTCCAGGTGAAACAGCGACTTACTTGTACTTCTTGCAATTTAGTATACTGTATTTACAGCTCACGATGCAGTCCCCTCTACATTGGGGATAGTTTTGCGGCACACCTCCATTCAGTCTGTGTAACCCCGAGCTTCCGGTCGCCTGTCATTTTAATTCTCCACCCCACTCATGGCCTCTGTCCTCGGTCTCTTACACTGTTCCAATGAAGCTCAAAGAACAGCACCTCATCTTTTGATTAGGCACTTTACAGCCTTCCGGACTCAACATTGAGTCAACAATTTCAGATCATTAACGACTGCCCCAATTTTTTCCTGTTGGTAATGATTTTGCTATTCCCATTTATACCTCCTCTAGACCCATCTTTTGTTTCTTTACTTGTCCCATCCCCTTTTGCCGCGCACCATCATCCCTTATGTCATTTAATCTCTCCTGCCTTCCATCCTATCACAGGCCTTCCATTTTGTTCTTTCCTCCATCCCCCCCCCCACCCGCCTCTGTACTTGCTTAAAATCCGTTACATCTCTAACTTTTTCCAACGATGTCTCCGCAAGATCCTACAAATCCCCTGGGAGGACAGGAGCACCAACATCAGCGTCCTTGTCCAGGCCAACACCCCCGGCATTGAAGCGCTGACCACATTCTATCAGCTCCGCTGGGCAGGCCACATAGTTCGCATGCCAGACACGTGACTCCCTAAGCAATTGCTCATGCGGAGCTCCTTCATGGCAAACGAGCCAAAGCTGGGCAGCGGAAACATTTCAAGGACACCCTCAAAGCCTCCCCAGACACCTGGAAGTCCCTGGCCAAAGACCGCCCTAGGTGGAGAAAGTGCATCCGGGAGGGCGCTGAGCACTTCCGCGTCTCAACGCCGAGAGCTTGCAGAAATCAAGTGCAGACAGCGGAAAGAGCCACCTACCCCTTCCCTCAACTACTATCTGTCCCACCTGTGACAGGGTCTGTGGCTCTCGTATTGGACTGTTCAGCCACAAAAGAACTCACTTCAGGAGTGGAAGCAAGTCTTCCTTGATGCCGAGGAACTGCCTATGATGATGATGATGATGATGACTTGCTTAAAATCGGTTACATCTCTAACTTTTTCCACTTCTGACCCGAAATGTTAACTTTAGGTGCTGCCTGACCCAAGTATTTTCAGCATTTCCTATTTTTATTTCAGATTTTCAGCACTCGCAGTATTTTGCTTTTGTAAGCTTACACGAAGTCTCAATCACTGTCTTCAAAAGATATTCTTGTGACCACTTGTAATTTAGATGCGACACCTCCATCTCCTTGACTATGCAGTTTCTCCTCCCTCTGCCTTGTACACTTCTCCCCTTATTCTTTTACGAAATTAAGCTTTTCAAACATTTATAGACTGCAGCCAACATTTGTGCACTTCCTAAAAAAAAGCTGTCTGACAATACATCATTTTACAAATATTTTTTAAACGTAATTTGTAAATGTGCTAAATTATTCTCACAGTATAGTTGTTCTGAAAGTCTCCAGTGTATGTTCCAATTTACAAAGTTTAGAAATAGTGGCATTTTTTGATACACAAGTTTGTGTGTGTTATGATCTAGACAGATTATTAAAAGCACAATTATGACTAAATGCTCTGGATTTTGAACTAAAGGGGCTCACTTAACAGAAATGAACAAAAAAGGGCAGAAAATCTGCACTCTTAAACTAGTTATCTTAAAATAATCAGTCAGCACTCAGGTAACGACTTAAACACAACAGGCTGTTGGTCAGTACCAACTGTTTTTGGCAAGCGTGGTCTGTGACTAATGGCGACAAATTAATTAGCAATTTCTCATACACTACTTATCGTATCTAAACAAAATGCATTTTACAATCCAGTCAGCACATTAGTTAAAATAATCTTATTAATGCAATAATTAAAAAAAACACAGCAACTCTATGTACCTAAACCCATCGTAATCGCCAGTTAACCAAGGCAGCTCAACCTTCCTGTGCCAATTTGAAGGTACCCAGTTGCCACAGTGCCATGGTGCACTAATATGGTGTTTTTTGAGTGTAAATAGGAATTTTCCCTGCAACTCCTCAAATGCAAATTCCTAATTTGAGCTGGGAAAAAAACCATTGGAGGAGCGTCAATCTGCACCACCTTCAAATATTTAACATCTCAATTCATAAGCAGCATTCAACGAGAGCGGTTAGCAATTCATCACCCGTGTTCCAAAGTATTGGACAGTAGAAAAAGGGGATTTTTTTTGGGGGGGGGGGGGGGGTGGGGGAAAAGAGAGGGAGGGAGAATAAATTTTCAATTATTGGGGTTTCAACATAAGAACATAAGAATTAGGAACAGGAGTAGGCCATCTAGCCCCTCGAGCCTGCTCCGCCATTCAAAAAGATCATGGCTGATCTGGCCGTGGACTCAGCTCCACTTACCCGCCCGCTCCCCATAACCCTCAATTCCCTTATTGGTTAAAAATCTATCTATCTGTGATTCAATGCAATGTTCCAGAGATATTGGCTTTAAAAACACAAACAGAACACGAAAAATTATTAAAATTTACAACTGCACACTAAATAGCACGTCAAGCAGCTCAATTGGCTATTTCTCGATGGTGATGCCAGACACCATAATCTAACACCAGTGCACTATTCCACTTTTAAAAATGAAACGCTTAAAATGGATGAGCAAACAAGTTCACAGATGTAACAAGTTATAGGGTACTGCAATTTCTGAATTGACCGCATTTTTCTTTTAAGTACATTAATTTGTAACCACTTCTAACTTGGCAAAATATTAGGGTCAAAATGTACAGATGACACAATTACTTAAAAAAAACAAATACAGTGGTTATTTAGTTATGGGAAGGTAAGTAAGTATTTTCAAGGAAAAAAAGCTTTTGAAAAAATCCTACCAATTCATTATTTTAGATTAAGTCAAGAAACTAGAAATTAATTTAGTGATCTATTGTCTATCCCCACTACAGATTATGACATCATATGATCCCAATCCAAAGAAACAAAATGACCGGCCTTCAGCCGCCTGCCTGGAACAGCCCTAGAATGTTTTGAATGCAGTCACTTGCTGGGGCAAGAGTAGAGCATGAATCACACAAATAAAGCATGTCATTAATTATCTCTCCAACTCCACATATGTTGCCTATTCCCATGAGCCATGACAGCATGAACTGTGCTAGCAAGAATCCTTCTGATGCCGGTTGCCTAGGCTTCAATGGCACTGGTATTTGGCATTTTCTAAAACCTTTGAGAGAACTTTATTGAAGAATGTTTTGCTTTAGTTACTTATTCCACTGGCTTTGCTGAAGACATTTGAAATATACCAGTCACGAGGAAATATTTCTTCAGAATACAAGCTCTGTTCCCCGAATGCCCTGTGCACAAGTACAACTGGTGGTATAATACACAATTTAAAAAAAACTAACGTCCCAGGTTCATTTGCTAGTCTATGCTGTTAGTTGTTTTCAGCTGAAGGGTCTAATCTGAACCTTGACCTGTACGTACACTTAATGATCCAATGTTTTAAGATTGTAAGAATAGTCGAGTATTTTTGACCCAACATGGCTCTTCTCAATGACTGTTTGATAAAAGCCATATTTAAAATTAGCGCTGTTGGATTTTGCTCAATAGACATAATCACAAAGATGATTTAATTTCAACCTGCATTTAACCAGCTTCAACTTCAAAAGGTTCATGGTCACAGCACTTTTGGATTAATACATTCAAAAAGTTTAATGTTGAAACGTTTAGTACTGACTTGTTAATCACGTGCAATTAGTTAACTGCTCACCACTGATGGAAGATTACAGGGTGACTCAGGAAGTGAAAATACCCAGTCAACACATCAGCTGGAGGCAATTGGCTGAAAAATGGTTGCCCAGAAATTAACTGGTTGAGCTGACCACTCAGTGGAGATCCAATTTTGCAGGAGGAAGGTGAAAGAGTGACCAGGAGAATTCTGGGAGGAGCTGGGAAGGTCATAGTGTTTGAAATGGAATGATGGGAGGTTGGAGTGAAAACAATGGAAAATCCTGCATCACGGAAGACAATGACAATGGCTTTGCATAATATATATATGCAAAGCAAATTTTATATATATTTATTTGCTTGAAACCCATGGCTGAATGTCATAGAATAGTTATATAGAAGCGGTCTCTATTTATTTACAGTATGCATTAAAGAAACCAGAAAAGATGTCATATTTTGGATATGTTCCACAAATATAGCACTTCTGAAAAGGTTGTGATTAACCTAACAAAACAGTAGCCTTTCACTGTCATGTTCCCCCATGCTAACAGCTCATGTTGCATTATTGACAGTTTATATATATATATATGTGCATTACAAAGTAGAGAAACTCAAATGGAAAAAAAAAAAAGAGGCTTTACTTGAACAATAATAAGTAATTAGCTAATTTCACAATAAATTGTGTGGTTCAGGAATCAGGATCTCCAACAAACCGGCTCTGGGGGAGGTGGGACCAGTACAAACCGGACGGTCTGCACCTGGGCAGGACCGGAACCGATGTCCTAAGCGGAGTGTTTGCTAGTGCTGTTGGGGAGGGTTTAAACTAAAAAGCAGGGGGATGGGAATCTATGCAGGGAGGCAGAGGGAAGTAAAAAGGGGGCAGAAGCAAAAGGTAGGAAGGTGAAAAGCAAGAGTGGAGAGCAGAGAAATCAAGGGCAAAAATCAAAAAAGGCCACATTACAACATCATTCTAAAAAGACAAAGTGTTAAAAAAACAAGCCTGAAGGCGGAGTCTCAATGTAAGGAGTATTCGTAATAAGGTGGATGAATTGACTGCGCAGATAGCTGTTAACGGATATGCTGTAATTGGGATTATGGAGACATGGCTCCAAGGTAACCAAGGCTGGGAACTGAGCATCCAGGGGTATTCAATATTCAGGAAGGATAGACAGAAAGGAAAAGGAGGTGGGGTAGCGTTACTGGTTAAAGAGGAGATTAACGCAATAGTAAGGAAGGACATTAGCGTGGATGATCTGGAATCTATATGGGTAGAGCTGCAAAACATCAAAGGGCAGAAAACATCAGTGTGTACAG
Source organism: Pristiophorus japonicus (assembly GCF_044704955.1). NCBI lineage: Eukaryota > Metazoa > Chordata > Chondrichthyes > Pristiophoridae > Pristiophorus > Pristiophorus japonicus. The sequence goes on from NC_091996.1 coordinate 18,204,235, forward strand.
ACCACCAAACAGTAATAGGGAGATTGGTGACGGCATCAAACAGGAAATTAGGAACGCGTGCAATAAGGGTACAGCAGTTATCATGTGTGACTTTAATGTGCATGTTGATTGGATTAACCAAACTGGTAGCAATACTAGAGAAGAATTTCCTGGCATGTATAAGTGGTCCCGGGCGGGGGGGGGGGGGGGGGGGGGGAGGAGAAGAGTCGCCGAGGTCCCGGGGGGGGCGGGTCGGGTGGGAGGAGCCTAATTCACGCAGCCCCAGTGAGGCCATTCGGCCAGGGCTAGGGTCTGCGTGCTTCGGGGCCCTCCCACAGTTTTGGGCGCCTGGAGCGACTGCACATGCGTGCCCACTGTAGCGCGCATGTGCAGAGGTCCCGGCACTGTTTTCAGCGCAGGGATCTGGCTCCGCCCCATACAGCTCGTGCTGCGCTGTGCCCAGCTCCAGAAGACCTGCAGGGAATCAGAGAATAGGTAAGTTTTTTTGAGGCGCACTTTCTGGCGCGAAAAATGGGCGTCCAGCTCCAACTTGGGCCCAATGGTCCTGAACTTAAAGGAAATTTTGATGGTAGGAGACATGAATTGGCTAAGATAGACTGGAGAATGATACTTAAAGGGTTGATGGTGGATAGGCAATGGCAGACATTTAAATATCACATGGATGAACTATAACAATTGTACATCCCTGTATGGCGCAAGAATAAAAAAGGGAAGATGGCTCAACCGTGGCTAACAAGGGAAATTAGGGAAAGTGTTAAATCCAAGGAAGAGGCATATAAATTGGCCAGAAATGCAGCAAACCCGAGGTCTAGGAGAAATTTAGAATTCAGCAGAGGAGGACTATGGGTTTAATTAGGAGAGGGAAAATAGAGTATGAGTGTAAGCTTGCAAGGAACATAAAAACTGACTGCAAAAGCTTCTATAGATATGTGAAGAGAAAAAGATTAGTGAAGACTAATGTAGGTCCCTTGCAATCAGAATTAGGTGAATTCATAATGGGGAACAAGGAAATGGCAGACCAATTGAACAAATACTTTGGTTCTGTCTTCACTAAGGAAGGCACGAATAACCTCCCGAAAATACTAGGGGACCGAGGGACTAGCGAGAAGGGGAAACGGAGGGAAATCTTTATTAGTCGGGAAATGATGTTGGGAAATTGAAGAGACTGAAGGCCTATAAATCCCCAGGGCCTGATAGTCTGCATTCCAGAGTACGTAAGGAAGTGGCCCTAGGAATAGTCGATGCATTGACAGTCATTTTCCAACATTCTATAGACTCTGGTTCAGTTCCTATGTATTGGAGGATAGTTAATGTAACACCACTTTTTAAAAAAGGAGGGAGAGAGAAAACACGGAATTAGAGACCTGTTAGCCTGACATCGGTAGTGGGGAAAATGTTGGAATCAATTATTAAAAATGTAATAGCAGCTCATTTGGAAAGCAGTGACAGGATCGGTCCAAGTCAGCATGGATTTATGAAAGGGAAATCATGCTCGACAAATCTTCTAGAATTTTTTGAGGACGTAACTAGTAGAGTGGATAAGGAAGAACCAGTGGATGTGGTGTATTTGGACTTTCAAAAGGCTTTTCATAAGGTCCCACACTAGAAATTAGTGTGCAAAATTAAAGCACATGGTATTGGGGGTAATGTATTGACGTGGATAGAGAATTGGTTGGCAGACAGGAAGCAAAGAGTGGGAATAAACGGGTCCTTTTCAGAATGGCAGGCAGTGACTAGTGGGGTGCTGCAGGGTTCAGTGCTGGGACCCCAGCTATTTACAATATCCATTAATGATTTAGACAAAGGAATTGAATGTAATATCTCCAAGTTTGCAGATGACACAAAGCTGGGGTCCCAGCATTGAACCCTGCAGCACCCCACTAGTCACTGCGAGGAGGACGCTAGGAGGCTGCAGGGGGATTTGGACAGGTTAGGTGAATGGGCAAATGCATGGCAGATGCAGTATAATGTGGATAAGTGTGAGGTTATCCACTTTAGTTGCAAAAACAGGAAGGCAGATTATCTGAATGATGACAGATTAGGAAAAGGGGAGGTGCAACGAGGTCTGGGTGTCATGGTACATCAGTCATTGAAGGTAGGCATGCAGGTACAGCAGGCAATAAAGGCGGCAAATGGCATGCTGGCCTTCATAGCGAGGGGATTTGAGTATAGGAGCAGGGAGGTCTTACTGCAGTTGTACAGGGCCTTGGTGAGATCACACCTTGAGTATTGTGTGCAGGTTTGGTCTCCTAATCGGAGGAAGGACATTCTTACTATTGAGGGAGTGCAGCGAAGGTTCACCAGACTGATTCCCGGGATGGCAGGACTGACATAGGAAGAAAGACTGGATCGACTAGGCTTATATTCACTGGAATTTAGATGAATGAGAGGGGATCTCATAGAAACATATAAAATTCTGATGGGATTGAACAGGTTAAATGCAGGAAGAATATTCCAGATGTTGGGGAAGTCTAGAACCAGGGGTCACAGTCTAAGGATAAGGGGTAAGCCATTTAGGACTGAGATGAGGAGAAACTTCTTCACTCAGAATTGTGAACCTGTGGAATTCTCTACCACAGAAAGTTGTTGAGGCCAGTTCATTAGATATATTCAAAAGGGAGTTAGATGTGGCCCTTACGGCTTAAAGGATCAAGAGGTGTGGAGAGAAAGCAGGAATGGGGTACTGAAGTTGCATGATCAGCCGTGACCATATTGAATGGTGGTGCAGGCTCAAAGGTCCAAATGGCCTACTCCTGCACCTACTTTCTATGTTTCTATGAAATGCAAATGAGACTTTGCAAATTTCATGTTTCGCTCAGATATCTGTTTATCAAAATAATATAAATTTCATGGCAAAGGCAGGTAAACGATATAAAATAAAAATCATTTTTTATTAGACTGTAAAACATTTATTCTGCAAACAGCCAAGATGGGCAACCCATTCAAAATATGCAGATTCTGCATCCATCATTGTTACATAAAGCAGGATAATTGATAGGAAAGCTTACAGGATTTCGAACAAGGCACAGCCAAATCTTCTTCCTCTTCCCACAAGCCTCCTGATCCCTACATCCACTACATTTTGCGTTGAGTACTAAAGGCTCTCAGAATGCAACCTTATTGCATACAATACCTGCAATTCTTTGTAATATTATAAAGTTTGGAGTCTGTGTGTCTGTCATTTTATATATGAACATTCTTTCAGTCACTCTGCCAACATGAAATTTCAGTTGCGAGCACAAAAAAAGATTGTGAGAACTCTGCAGTTTTGAAAGGCACTCAACCTGAAACTAGTTATCCAATGTAATGATAACTTCGGTTAGTAATCTGGAGCAAAACCCTCCTACCATTTTAGTGGCCTAGCTCCAATTCAGGAATTGCAAATAAAAATTCTCAATCACAAGTTACATCACCACAGACAAACAACCAACATGTGATTCTCAAACCGACGATAATGCAGTTTTAAAGCCCAACTATTACCGTTCAGTCTGACCTCTCCTTTTGACTAGCTGAGGCAGATGGAAGAATGCTCACACAGGTGATCACAAGACGCAAGCTTTAGCAGCACACTCACCGAAGATGAAGATAAGGAGTTGTGACGACTCAGGAAGGAATTGGAGACGGACATGCTGATACTGGTAGCAGTATTGGCGTCGTCAGGCAGGATAAGCACCTTCGACTGATGAAGATAGAAAGAGGAGGAGAAGGAGGAAGAGTAGGAAGATGAAGCAGCAGCATAGGACGCCTGCTTGGAACATCAGTGGAGAGAGAGACACACACACAAAGAGATAGAGACAGAAACCGTCAATAGTAAAGGGAACAAACTACAACTTGGAAGATATTTCGTGTTATTAAAAAATCAATTATTAAGCCTGAAATACTTACACAACCACGCAGATTAATTTAATTATATTTCATTTTTGATACTTGCAGTGGTTCCACTAAATGTCACAGGTGGTGCTCAGTAGATGCTTGGGTGCAGTATTTCATGTAGAATTTATTTAAATTTTACTGATGAGTCACCTTTGACATTTTTTCAAGGACAGAGTCTCTGTTGAAATAGTTTCTACATGTGGTTTTATCTACACAGCATACCTTTCCATGTTAATCAATTTATTCTCAGGGTCATAATTGTTCACACAAATAATGCTGATCAGAAAAAGCAAATGACTCACTTTTAAATGCTGGATTCTTCAAATTATCTTCCACAGACCATGAGCAATCTAACTGGCTAGAATCACTACTGGTGGAGGTCCCTTCAATCCTGTATCAAGCAATCTTTCTTTTGTATAACACTTACACAAGTTCTATCCTTAGGTTTTTTTCAACTAAGGGAGGTAGCTAGTGCAACTTGTTGTAAAAACCCTAAAAGCATGGATTCAGTCTTTTTAATAGTACAGTCATTCTTTTAATTTATTTCAGTCACCCCAATCAGCACAAGTCATTCCCAAATTTTAAAAAAACTGCTCCCCAATTTCTGTTGATACTATTCCGTACACTAGACATCCAATTCCTTTGGAAAAGTGCTTCCTCTCCACACCTCCTCCAGGTTGTTTGGCAGAGATCAGGAATTCATTGTTTATTCATCTGAATATAATTCAGTGATGGCAAGACTACATTCGGAGAGACTGTGACGGGCTCCAAAACCAAACATATGAAATGAATCAAAAAAAACAGCAACATCAAATCAGAATATTTTTCAGTGCCCAGACATTCAAAACAAAAGCACAAGGCATCTTGCCTTGAAAATAAGTGTAAACTGTATAATATCTGCATTACTGACAATTTTCTGCAGTCCTTCACTAGTTAATGGACTTAACTGTGCTTGTGTGCTGCTGGTTAGAGCTGCCAATTTCAACTGTTTCATTTGTGTGTGGTAAGCTGCAATGATCAGCTACAGCTGCGTAGTATTTCACTGCATAGTGAAGTCTATCTAATCTTCCTTGGTGGAACGTCAATGGTGGTACTGCAGGGATAGGGGTGGGATTGTGCGTTCTTTCCTTTGATTGGTTCAAAGATGAAAAGCCCGATGACAAATTTGAACTTGGTCAACCTTACTTGGCAGACTCAGTAATCGGATAAGAATCTCACAATCTTACAGCACAGGAGGCGGCCATTCGGCCTCGTGCTTGTGCTAGCTCTTTGGGGCACAGCCTCAAAATACGGGGGAGCCAATTTAAAACCGAGTTGAGAAGGAATTTCTTCTCCCAGAGGGTTGTGAATCTGTGGAATTCTCTGCCCAAGGAAGCAATTGAGGCTAGCTCATTGAATGTATTCAAGTCACAGAGAGATAGATTTTTAACCAATAAGGGAATTAAGGGTTAGAGGGAGAGGGCGGGTTAAGTGGAGCTGAGTCCATGGCCAGATCAGCCATGATCTTATTGAATGGCGGAGCAGGCTCGAGGGGCTAGATGGCCTACACATGTTCTTATGACCTATCGAATTAGCCTCACTTTCCTGCTCTTTTCCCATATCCCTGCAAATTTTTCCTTGTATATCTAATTCCCTTTTGAAAGTTACTATTGAATCTGCTTTCACCGTCCTTTCAAGCAATGAATTCCAGATCATCACAACTCACTACGCAAGAAAATTTGTCATCTCCCTAAGTTTCTTTTGCCAACTGTCTTAAATCTGCGTCCTCTGGTTGCCGACCCATCCACCAATGGTAACAGTTTCTCCTTTTTAAACTATCAAAACCCCTCAGAATTTTGAACCCCTCATTAAATCTCTCACCAATTGTCTCTGCTTTAAGGAGAACAATCCCAGCTTCTCCGGTCTCTTTATATAACTGAACTCACTCATCCCGGGCCAGGAAGATCTGCAGTACTCCAGGGCACTGCTGATAACTGGCTAGCCAATCCAGGTTCCTTTTTTGGGAGCTAGAGGGGTAAACCTGCCACTGGGGCTAGGATTCTTCCCACGCCACCAGAAATAAGGAAACCAATACCCCTAATGAACAGGATGATCCTGACTGATCATGCAGCTGGAAGCTTACCAGTGATCTGTGCTGGTACGCTGGTTAAACTCAAACAACACTGTCTCTTGGCGATCCCTGAGCATTTGGCACATGCTAAGAATGCGCACCCCATATCAGAAACTGTGGATTTCTCTAATTTGGCTAGAATGATGCACGTGTTTCTATGTATGCCGAACACCTGGCTTGACAAAAAAAAAAGGAAATCTGGGTGAAACTAAAACAAAGTTGTATAATCAAAAATTCTCTTAACATGTAAATAAAAAAAAAATCAGGAAATCAGAAGTATTTTAAAAAAAACGTATTTACCTTCACAGTAAAAAAAACAAACTTTAAACTCAAGTGTTTGGCCAGAATCGTGCCCCTGCACTCCAAACTCATTGGACAGTCTCCAACGCTGGTAGACTTGCCTGCCACTTGGTGGAGCTTGTGTCAGTTAATGTCATGTAAACATGCTTGGGTCAACAGAGAGTATGGTCGCTTCCCCATATACTGTTTCAATAACTACACTATTTCAGAAGTATGATCCGTTCACTATAGCAGATTCAATGCATTTAGATGAGGAAAGACGGGAGGAGGCTCGAGTGGAGCATAAAGGCCGGCATGGACTGGTTGGGCCGAATGGCCTGTTTCCATGCTGTATATCATAAGTAAATGTTTGTGCTTAGCACAAGTGTAGACTGCTGTGTCAACGTATGTACAGTGCTGTTTTACCAAACAATTGTCAGAAATCTAGACTTCATTGTCCTGTTTTCTGAAGAATGTAAATTGCTGGTTCAATTGTGACCCACAGCACTATAGCTGAATACAGGATCATAACTTAAATGGTTTCTCTGTAAAAACCTTCTATTCAAAGTATTCAAATTCCATATTTACAGCCAGTGTCCTAACACTTGGTATATTAAATACAATAAAGCAGCTTCTAAATGGAAAGTGATGAAAGTTAAGGCATTGCATGTACATGAGCAATTGTCAAGCCTGCCAAAAGGATTACCATTAGCCGTTTCTACTCTAAGCAGCAACTAAATATCAATTCTAAGTTTTCAAATAATTTCAAAATAAATTGCAACTTTCCAAGAAAGTCAAAAATCCTACCACAAATCAACAATATTCGTCTTTGAAGGTGCAAAGGAAACTGAACGCTCATCAGACTAAGCATCCCAAAAATAATCCAATTACATATTCACTTCAAACTATGTTGTTGGATTCAAATACTCCCTTGTGGCATATAATCAGGTCATGAGAAACGTTGTATGTTATGGTAATGAAGTACCATTCACCATCTAAATGTAATCCTTTTAGTGGTGTCATTAACAGCAAAGGACAGCTACCAATACCACTCAGTGATTGATTAGCAAATGCTTTTACACAAGGCAGAACTCATCCTCACAAGCTGTCTTTTCCATCCTCAAGCTCTCCAGTTGTGAAACACGATCTTACAAACACCTCAACCATCGACTCAACTCTGAAGTCTGGACCATTTCTAGTATCTTATTTACAACAGCACAAAACTACAAAGGCAGCAATACTGGTATAACCCTGCACATGCTCACCAACAAAAACCTGCCATGTTGCTTTGATAGCGTCACCCCAAAACCACTATTTTAGGTTTAACCTCAGATGGTTTGAATCCCAATGTTTTGCCACGATAAACATATGCACAACAGAAAAAGGAATACATCCAGGTTTAGGCAATTGTACATAATGTGACACAATGACAGTTACGGAGATTGAGATCAGTGAATCTATTGACAGACTAGCAAACAGTCCAAAAAGGTGGCTCCACTGTGTAAACAAGACTAGGGAAGGAACAAATATAATGAAGTGGATTGCTAAAAGCAATTTACATCTATAGATTTAGAAAATAAAAGTATAAGCGGGGGCATTAATACTTTATAGCGAACGGCATATTTTCAGAACACTTGGACAGCTGATGGTTGTATCAGTTGTTTCCTTGAAAAAGGAAGGAGGTCACAGATTGACCCATTGCTTGTAATTCATGCAGGGAGGTCCTTCTGCGACTGAAGAGGGTATTAGTGAGGCCGCACCTGGAGTACTGCGTGCAGTTTTGGTCACCTTACTTAAGGAAGGATATACTAGCTTTGGAGGGGGTACAGAGAAGATTCACTAGGCTGATTCCGGAGATGAGGGGGTTACCTTATGATGATAGATTGAGTAGACTGGGTCTTTACTCGTTGGAGTTCAGAAGGATGAGGGGTGATCTTATAGAAACATTTAAAATAATGAAAGGGATAGACAAGATAGAGGCAGAGAGGTTGTTTCCACTGGTCGTGGAGACTAGAACTAGGGGGCACAGCCTCAAAATACAGAGGAGCCAATTTAAAACCGAGTTGAGAAGGACTTTCTTCTCCCAGAGGGTTGTGAATCTGTGGAATTCTCTGCCCAAGGAAGCAGTTGAGGCTAGCTCATTGAATGTATTCAAGTCACAGATAGATAGATTTTTAACCAATAAGGGAATTAAGGGTTACGGGGAGCGGGCGGGTAAGTGGAGTTGAGCCCACGGCCAGATCAGCCATGATCTTGTTGAATGGCGGAGCAGGCTCGAGGGGCTAGATGGCCTTCTTATGTTCTTATGTTCTTAAAATTTAAAGTGCTCAGATATGATCACTTGTGAATTGTATTACAATCACAAGAGTTACAATGACATTGGCAGTCTTGTGTCTCTAAGCATGAAATAAAAATTACAAAACCCTTCATAAATAAACAATCTATAATTTCACAACTTGTATTTAAAGTAATGCAAAAGGAATACATTTATTTAGGTATAAGCATATGGTGGCCGAAATGAATTCAAGATTTCCTTTGCACCTTCTTTGCCAAACCCTAAACTGGTTTGCTTTATGTTCAATAAATAGATATCAGATCTAACATCACTGTGGGCCTTGCAGCAAAACCAAAACTAACAATACTGAGCATCAATCTGCCAACCATCAAGAGCACCCTTAAATATCACAGTGGCAAAATGGGCAGTGGAAATTAGGAGTATGACATTAATGAACTATGAAAGCTGAATAGATCAAGAATGATTGAGCCTTTAGCAGTTTTGAAGACTTTGAACCACTAGTTTAAACAAACACTTTATTTTGTGCCAAAAAAGATGGGCACACTAAATTTAATTTGTACAGGGCCTAGCATGTGGTGAAAGACAGAATCACAAAGTATTAAGCAATGATATTACTTACCAAAGTCTGCAATGCACTGCAATCAACCATATACCTACAAATTCCAGGTTCAGCGTTTAACTGACTACAGTAAGCTCAAAAAATAGATTCTGATTTATTTTCTTGCCTGGAAATATTGCCCCTTCACCCAACCACACTTCCACCTCCCCCCGCATGTCTGAATATGGGCCCAGCCAAATAGTACAATCCTTTTTGAGAAATTAAGGTAAGCTGTTACAAGAAATGACTGCAAAACAAAATGCATTAGCAATTAAAAAGTATATTTAGTACAGTGCATATTTAAATCAATTCCATCCAATAACCATATAAATATCACCACAAAAATTGAGACAGTGGATGATAAAAGCTGTGCCAAGCTTTTTAAAATGGAAACATGTACATTAGCTAGAGCCCACTGAAGTGATTCCTTCCCATCAGTTACACTCCTCTCCACCCACTCCCCGAATCTCAGGTTTACAAGCCTTGTAACTGAACCCCCGACATCAAGGCATTTATGCATCCCTGGCAAAGACAATAAAGTCAAACTCACCAGCTGCCTTTGTTTGGGTGGGAGAGCTGGAGGAGGCAGAATCTCGAGAGACGAATCAGTGCTGCTGAAGGAGTCATTGAATCCGTAGACTTCCTGAAACCGTTTGTTTCGCTGCTCATAAATATGCTCATTCTGGGGTGTCTGGTAAAAAACGTGAGGCTGCGGCTCAGAATAATCCTCCACAAACTGCATGTATGCAAGAACTAAAAATTTGGGGAGGGAGGAAAAGGAGAAAAGAAACAAATCAGCAAGTTGTATTAAGATGGATTTGCCAGTGTCTTCGGTGATAATGGGAACTCTGCAGCACAGTAGTTAGACAGCGCAAAGGCTGAGATCAATGTGATTAATTGCTTAGGTTCCTAGGTAAGGCTTTCCACATTGAAAAAACATCCTACAACGACAAGATAGCACAGGAAGTGGGGAGGTAAAGCGAGGGAAGAAAAGGGAGGGAGGGATAGGTGGAGAAATCTCAGCTGTTGTTACAGCAAAGTTACCCGGGGACTAATTTGTGCACGCACCTTCTTGACTGAACAAAAATGACCTTCTCTTCGATTTTCTTTTGCTTTTAAAACTAAATGTGGGATAAAATACCTGCTAATATTTGGGAGGGAGGATAGATAAATAAAGCAAAGTCCTTGTGATACACCGCAAGCCTGTCAGCATCGGACGGAAACACAAATGGTTGATTACTGAACTTGGCAACTTTTACCCAAAGCACTTTACAGCCAATGAAGTACTTTTGCAGTACACTCACCATTGTAATGTAGGACTCTCACTCGAATCAGAAATCCATAGGTTCAGATCCACTGCAGGGTTTGAGTACATTATTTAGGCTAACACTGTGGTGCAATAGTGAGTGCGTACTGCATGGCTGGAACTCCCATCTTTTACATCTCAAAATAAGACATTAAACTAAGATCCTGTCTGCCTGCAAAAGATCCCATGAAACTATGTAGAGCTGGAGTGTGCTCCTGGCTGACATTAATCCTTCAACTAACGTCACCAAAAAAATAGAAAGACTTGCATTTATATAGCGCCTTTCACGACCACCGGACATCTCAAAGTGCTTTACAGCCAATTAAGTACTTTTGGAGTGTAGCCACTGTTGTAATGTGGGAAACGCGGCAGCCAATTTGCGCACAGCAAGCTCCCACAGACATCAATGTAATAATGACCAGATAATCTGTTTTTTTTTAGTTATGTTGATTGAGGGATAAATATTGGCCAGGACACCGGGGAGAACACCCCTGTTTTTCTTCGAAATTATCCCATGGGATCGTTTACATCCACCTGAGAGCAGGCGGGACCTCGCTTTAACGTCTCATCCGAAAGACGGCACCTCCGACAGTGCAGCACTCCCTCACTGGAGTGCCAGCCTAGAATTTTTGCACTCAAAACAGATTACCATTTATTTCACAAGCTGTCTGTGCAAACTGGCTACTGCATTTACCTACAACAGTGACTACACTTCAAAAGTAATTCATTGCCTGTGAATTGCTTTAATGTCCTGCAATTGGCCATACTGAAAACTGCAGCAATGACTATGGCTGCAACTTGTAAGAGAATTATCAAATTTGCATTTTATTCTTGAAAACATTAAAGAGGCTATATAAATATAGGAACATAGGAATTGCTAGACGAACAAAGACCAAAGTCAGTCTAGTTCGCCTTCAACTATCCTTTGTTGCATGATCCAATGATAATACAGTTGTTGATTAATCATAACAATCAAGCTCCATCAATTAGTCTACAACAGAAGCAGACATAACAAGGGGAAAAACCCCAGTGGTGCAGCGCTTTGGGAATGATGGGTTCCAAGTCATCGATTCCTCCCGAGCATGCTATACTTACCATGTCTCAAATTACTCATATGGTATCCCAAAATATTTTCTGAAAGAAATCTATCTAATTTGCATTTGAATGAATCATTACTATCTGCTTCTACCATCTCCCGAGGGGGTATGTTTCACAGATTTACCGCTTGCTCACTGAAATAATGTTTCTGCAGATTAGTTTTGAATTTACCCTCTCTCCAAGCACAAGGCCGTGTCCTCGAGTTCTACTATTCAGAACAAGATGAAACAGTTAGTCATAATCTACATTATCTAGTCCCTTTAGAATTAGACCGTGGGCTTTGCTGTAGTCCCCTCTGTGGATTATTAGTTTAGGGACCACATATCACAAAAATCAATGTTCCATTCTACAAAAAGTGAACATTTTGCAGAAACTTACATTAGAAAATAGGCAGAAATCTCATCCAAACCCAGGTGACGTAATTGCGAGTTATTTAAATGACCAATCCCAACTGCTGTATGTGTCAGTACCGCAAATCAGCCAGATCTCTGTACTAGAACGATTAGAGTCAGTGACTGCATGCACCGAAACAATGGCGCGCTGCTTCCATGTAGTAGCGGGAGCCAAAGGCAACATCATTTATTTTTTGGACTATAGCTGGATAAAATTTTTCACGAGAACTAGGGGAGCTAAAATTAGAGAATGCCATCGAAAATTTAGATCTGGAGCTGGTTATTTGCACCAGAAAGACTCGCAACAATCCCACATTCAACTGGATATCACTGGCAGTGTTACACGCATTTCAGTGATAAATCCAAGATCAACAGAGCCAAGAAGCAAGAGAAAGGGAAAATCAGAACTATGAACGTGAATCCACGTGATTTTACAGTATTTCCTATGAAACTGTGCAAACCTACAAATGTTTATATCGAACTTTCGTTCCTTAGTTCAATGGTTATGCTGTTTGACACGTTCCATTTCGTGGGCCAGCTTCAGCCCCATATACTTATTTGTGTGTAGACTGACTGACTCTAAACTTCTCACTCTGGTCATAATATGCACAAACACAGCAAAAAAGGCTTTTTTGACCTAGGGACAGTCGGTGGGGCTGATTAGAATGTCCCTTTTATCATTCCTTCGCAGCCATTGCAGAACCAGTACAGAAAGAGGAGAGGAGTGAAGCCACCAAACTTCGACTGCTTTGCTCAAAGACGACAGGCCCCAAGAACTGCGAAGGCTTCCCATCTTCTTCCAGAGAAGGACAAGAACATTGTGGAGAGACACAGCCAAAAGAGCTGGAGGGGGGCTGGTACAACGTGATACTAAAACTGGTTAGCTGCTCCTTGCAGCAGAAACCCGCAATGATGAGGCAATCCTGTTGCATATCAGTGGACAAGATCTTGTTGCCCTTGAAGCAAGGTATCATCCTTAGCTGCTACCAGAGCTACACCAGATTTCTGACCAGAAAGGAGCAGGAAGACTCTCCAGAAGGCAACTTCTATCAGACAGGAGATAGGCACTTGTGATAGTGATGGAGGGCAAGATTGTAAAGAACAGTGAAGTTCTTGGAAAGACAAAGCTGAACAGTTTGGCGAAGAAATGAATTTTTGAGAAAGAGTGTATCGATGATGCTTCTTATAAAATGTATAATCTTAAACGTAGCATGCAGAAATCTTCTTTCCTGAAATTTGTCAGATGATCACAGTAATGAGTGATATCTTGTTTTTGTAGAAGATCTTGCAACAGAAGTAGTTGAGGAGGCAGTCAGAGATTTGCTTTCAGAAACAAGCACATGCGAGACCGATACAGCCATTGATACCAGCATGGATCCTGGAGCCAAAATTCCTGTCAGAGGTTTGCATTTAAGACTCGATTGCAGACCCTTGTACCATGCTGCTCTGGCACTGAAGCATTTAATGAAAGAGAAGTCTGGTGTCGTCCCTCCGATGAGATGACTATCAACTGCCAAGAAATTAACTCTGGATGTGGCAAAGAATTTGGTATCAGATGAGATTTTTAATTTCCTGGCATGGACAACGGGATCATCATCATCATAGGCAGTCCCTCGGAATCGAGGAAGACTTGCTTCCACTCCTGAAGTGAGTTCTTTTGTGGCTGAACAGTCCAATACGAGAGCCACAGACTCTGACACAGGTGGGACAGATAGTCATTGAGGGAAGGGGTGGGTGGGACTGGTTTGCCGCACGCTCTTCCAGCTGCCTGCGCTTGATTTCTGCATGCTCTCGGCGTTGAGACTCGAGGTGCTCAGCGCCCTCTCAGATGCACTTCCGCCACTTAGGGTGATCTTGGGCCAATGACTCCCAGGTGTCGGTGGGGATGTTGCACTTCATCAGGGAGGCTTTAAGGGTGTCCTTGTAGCATTTCCGCTGCCCACCTTTGGCTCGTTTGCCGTGAAAGAGCTGAGTAGAGCACTTGCTTTGGGAGTCTCGTGTCTGGCATGCGGATTATGTGGCCTGCCCAGCGGAGCTGATCGAGAGTGGTCAGTGCTTCAATGTTGGGGATGTTAGCCTGAATGAGGATGCTAATGTTGGTGCACCTGTCCTCCCAGGGGATTTGTAGGATCTTGCAGAGACATCGTTGGTGATATTTCTCTAGCAACTTGGTGTCTACTGTACATCGTCCATGTCTCTGAGCTTCTGATAAACTCACAGGTAGCAGTAGATATCAGCAGCTACAAGATTATTTGCGTTTGCCAAGACATCATGAATCTAGGATTGAAAGGGAGCAGGCTCATACCAAAGCTTTGGCCATGTCCGTCAGTCACATGACTGGCTCAGCACAGTTGATCAGCCTTCTGAATGATCTTGGGCACTGCTCTTCAAATTCTCAAATACTAGAACATGACAACACTAGATGAGCTTCAGATTCAACGAGGTGAGCAGTATATCCTACCCAATATCAAGCCCAACGTACACAACACAACGCAAGCTCGAGGAACAGCACCTCATCTTTCGTTTACAGCCTTCTGGACTCAACATAGAGTTCAACAATTTCAGACCTAAATCTCTGCCCACATTTTGCTCGGATATATTTTTTCTGTATTTCCCATGGCAGCTGATAATTATCCTACCATTCACACACTATCTAAACTGATCTTTTTCGAACTTCTGCTACAGTATTACTATCTCAAGTCAGCCCATCATCCCTTTTGTCTCTCAAATCTCACCTGTCTTCCACCCTGTCACAGACCTTTGGTTCTTTCCTCCCCTCCCCCTTTCAGTGCTCCTTAAGAGTTTGTTCATTTCGAACATTCGCCAGTTCTGACGAAGGGTCATCGACCCGAAACATTAACTCTGCTTCACTCCACAGATGCTGCCTGACCCACTGAGATTTCTGGCATTTTCTATTTTTATTTCAGATTCCAGCATCCGCAGTATTTTGCTTTTGTACACACAAACACTGGCTTCCAACAATGATTTCGGAGAGGAGACATTGCGAGGAAAAGGCACAACTCACAATACAAATGGCATACTAATTCAAAGGGATGTCAACTGCAACGAAACAATCAGAACTACCTACCTTGAAGAAAATGAAAAAAGATCCCCACAATCATTGACTTGTATAGCGTAAGTCAAAGGAAAGGCCCACTGCCGTTCAATGAGGGGATACGATTAGAGCTTGAAAATCACATGTATATCCAAGATACAGCACACAACTAGGAGTGTGTACTTCCTCAGAAAGTTGCCAGAGATGAACAATGATGTCTTGCCAGGATGGACTGGTTTCAATACCCTGCTACAGAAAACTTCAATCCCGCCCAATCAAACACTGGCTACCTTCCAGTCATCGATGCCAGCCCTACTGAGCTTAGTACAATGCACACGATCTTGCAACAAAGTGTTGATATTGCCGACAAGCTCAAACTGGATAAGATTGCCGTGGTAATGGACCAGGCAATTTACGCAAAAGCCCAGGAGATTCGTTGGACGAATACTCTCTTCATACAGAAACTTATTCTTCGCATGGGGGAGTTTCATATGCAATGGCATTCATAGCTTGCATCAGGAAAAGATTCGCAGATGCCAGTCTTCAAGACATTGTCATCGAATCTGAACGAGTTGTGGCAGGTTTTGTCAAAGGTGATGTAAGCGGCCATTACAACAGAAGATAGTGTGTGAAGCTCTACAGAGATTGAGATGGCAGGCTTACACGGCCACTCTACCAGAAGAGCAAGACCATGGATACATAGAAACATAGAAAATAGGTGCAGGAGTAGGCCATTCGGCCCTTCGAGCCTGCACCACAATTCAATGAGTTCATGGCTGAACATGCAACTTCAGTACCCCCTTCCTGCTTTCTCGCCATACTCCTTGATCCCCCTAGTAGTAAGGACGACATCTAACTCCTTTTTGAATATATTTAGTGAATTGATCTCAACAACTTTCTATGGTAGAGAATTCCACAGGTTCACCACTCTCTGGGTGAAGAAGTTTCTCCTCATCTCGGTCCTAAATGGCTTACCCCTTATCCTTAGACTGTGACCCCTGGTTCTGGACTTCCCCAACATTGGGAACATTCTTCCTGCATCTAACCTGTCTAGTCCCGTCAGAATTTTAAACATTTCTATGAGATCCTCTCTCATTCTTCTGAACTCCAGTGAATACAAGCTCAGTTGATCCAGTCTTTCTTGATATGTCAGTCCCGCCATTCCGGGAATCAGTCTGGTGAACCTTCGCTGTACTCCCTCAATAGCAAGAATGTCCTTCCTCAAGTTAAGAGACCAAAACTGTACACAATACTCCAGGTGTGGCATCACCAAGGCCCTGTATAACTGTAGTAACACTTACCTGCCCCTGTACTCAAATCCCCTCGCTATGAAGGCCAACATGCCATTTGCTTTCTTAACTGCCTGCTGTACCTGCATGCCAACCTTCAATGACTGATGTACCATGACACCCAGGTCTCGTTGCACCTCCCCTTTTCCTAATCTGTCACCATTCAGATAATAGTCTGTGTCTCTGTTTTTACCACCAAAGTGGATAACCTCACATTTATCCACATTATACTTCATCTGCCATGCATTTGCCCACTCACCTAACCTATCCAAGTCACTCTGCAGCCTCATAGCATTCTCCTCGCAGCTCACACTGCCACCCAACTTAGTGTCATCCGCAAATTTGGAGATACTACATTTAATCCCCTCGTCTAAATCATTAATGTACAATGTAAACAGTTGGGGCCCCAGCACAGAACCTTGCGGTACCCCACAAGTCACTGCCTGCCATTCTGAAAAGTACCCATTTACTTCTACTCTTTGCTTCCTGTCTGACAACCAGTTCTCAATCCACGTCAGCACACTACCCCCAATCCCATGTGCTTTAACTTTGCACATTAATCTCTTGTGTGGGACCTTGTCGAAAGCCTTCTGAAAGTCCAAATACACATCATCAACTGGTTCTCCCCTATCCATTCTACTGGAAACATCCTCAAAAAATTCCAGAAGATTTGTCAAGCATGCTTTCCCCCTCACAAATCCATGCTGACTTGGACCCATTATGTCACCACTTTCCAAATGCGCTGTTATGACATCCTTAATAATTGATTCCATCATTTTGCCCACTATCGATGTCAGGCTGACCGGTCTATAATTCCCTGTTTTCTCTCTCCATCCTTTTTTAAAAGTGGGGTTACATTGTGATGTATGACAATGTGCCCGGCATGTGATGTGAGATCTTGCAGTTGATCTTCAGACTGATTTCCTCAATGATGATTTCGATGACATCCTCAACTCAGATTCCAGACACTCATCAGTCGCTACAAGAAGTTTGCTAGCAAGAGAAACAACCTAACATTTCAGTACTGGAACAGTTATGGTTGAAAAATTGCTGCTATTTATCAAAGCAACCAGATCTATTTTGTTTTTTCAGTATTACTATCTTTAAAAAAAAAATCAATACTATTACTTGTATTATTATAATTATATGGTTGACAAATGAGTGCGGGTGTCAGTCTGAAATGTCAGTGTGTATGAAATAAATGGTTGCTATGGTAGATTTCTTTCTTAGCAACGGGTATGATAACAAAACTTACTGCACCATATGATGTGTCCAGACCTCAAATGTTGTCGGTGATGCTTCTTTTTTTTACCAATTCTTACATTTATCCATGCTTAAAATTTAGCAGGAGCACTGATATATCACCGTTGCTAGGGAAAAGTCCATAGCAACCATTTTTATGTTTTTCTTTGTTTTTGGCCATTTCTCAGTAACACTCAATTTTCAGACTTGGGAACATTTCCTTTTTGCTTCAGATACACATGTTTAACATATTTAGCATGGTTCTAGGTACTTCCCACTCAGAGACTACAGAACTAAAAATCTAAGCAAGAAAACAGGCTTCGGCCCACAGTCTAAATCCTAAAAACAGCAATCAAATCGCCTCTCAACTTTCTCTATTCTAGTGAGCATATGCCTGATTTACATAATCACTCACTGTAATCCAATCCCTTCTGACTGCTCTCCTACATCCTTTCAATAGCTGCAGTATCCTCTCTGTACGGAGACGACCAGATCTGTACAGTGTGGTCGCAACAATGAATTATAAAGTGGCAGGATTGCCTACCATTTCCAGTTCAGTATTGACCATTTAATACATCCCACCCGAGTTGCGTTACTCAATTCATAGCTTCATTCATAGCTTCGCCGCTCACATCTCTTTCATTTTCCACATGCATTTTTTTCTTTCCATTTAAATAATAGTCCTTTCCCAGATTTTTGTGTCCCAATGTGAAATACTTTGCACTTCTCTGCATTGAAATTTACTTGTCTGGCTAATTCACAAGTATATTCAAATCCTCCTGGAGCTTACCCCATTCAGTGTTGGGAGTCTGCCAACTTCATTAGCTTTGTACCATCTGCAAATTTAGTCATCGGGCTTGTGACTCCGAGCTCCAGGTCATTTATGAAGCTGTTAAAGAAAAGCGGTCCCAAAACAGACCCCCGTAGAACCCACTGGTGACATTCTCCCATGCTGATGGCAATCGATCTACCACCATCCTCTGGGTTCTGTTGGTAACCACTTATGTAACCATTGTAATATATTTCCACTGATTCACATTTTCTTTATTTTCAGTATCAGCCTTTCTAGAGTAAAGGTATCAAAGGCCTTACTGAAATCCAAGTACACCACATTCACTGCCTTGCCCCTATAGAGCTCCTTTGTCACACAAAGAAAACCACCAAGTTAGATTGACAAGACCTTCCATTCACAAACCCATATTTGCTATCTTTTATGATTATTTCTATCCAGAGGCTTATTTTTAATAAGGGTTTCCATAACTTTATTCACAATAGACAGCAAACTCACTGGTCTGTAGTTTCTTGGGTTACTTTTGCAAAAAAAAAATTAGAGTAACATCTGCCTTTCTCTCCAGTATTTGGTGATTTGCGGCATTCTTCCTGCAAAATGCACCCTCATTTCCTTAAGGATCCTTGGATTATCCGGCCCAAGATGTATTTACCTTAAGGTTGCACAGATGTTCAGCAACCATGCAAGTATTTCTAATTATCCAGAAAGCAATAAGCAGGATTTGTAGTAGATTTTAAAAAGTGCATTACAGGAGGAAATACTCAAGATCAGGCAACATCTGTGGAGAAACAGCAGTCAGTCGACATTTCAGGTCTAAGACCGTTCCTCAGTCCCGAAGTAGTTCCAATTCTCTACAGATGCTGCCTGACCTGCTGAGTATTTACAGTTTTCTCTTTTATTATTTTCAGATTCCCAGCATCTGCAGTATTCTGCTTTATGCATTATAGGAGAGTTGCACTGCATGGAGGGTGGCTCGTGTGGATTCTCTAAAGCGGAGGGAATTATAAGCAGCAAAGTTTATACAAGAACATCAGTCAAATGATTACGGTTACCACATGATAGGCAACTAATTTTATAGAATTTAGAATTCATCAATTATTTAATTCCAATGACTGCATTTTGCAGTGGGGGCCATTTGCAGCCTGTTTACCTTCATCTATGGGTCTTAGCAGACTTGTTACTCTATGCTTTTAGGGTCTCCATTTGCAATCATCGTGGCTATCAAATGTCAACTGAACTGATATTAAATGAAGCTCTATTCCTTCTTGGTCGCCAACAAAGTAAGGCTGGGGAATGTTATTAGGAAGCAACGTTATCTGAGCTTCAAAATAGCAAGTAAAAGTGCTCTATTAAAATACAGATATTTATTAGTACTGGACCACTGCAATAACTTTTTTTCCCTTCTTCCTGTAAGGATGTGGACTAAGTGTCTCCGCATAGTGGAATGATTTAACTTGAACTTAGTGTGCCTGAAAAGACAGCATTACAGGGAGAGTCTACTAGATCATAAAGGACTAACGCGGTACTATTATGCTCTGTCGTACCTGTACTGAACATTTTTTGAAGTACATTATGGTTGCAAAACACAGCAATAAATTTTTCACAGCTAGTCTTTGTCTTCAGTTACGATACAGGAAGAAGCAGTGTTCTGGGACAAGTATTCATTCAATAGGAATGTATACATGATTTTGCAATTAACCACATTTATATCATCTCAGTTCTATACAGATGGTGTCTACATCACATCCTATTCAGTTCCTGTGTAAAATGGCTGCAATGTTTCATTGTAAATAAAGACAAAGCTTCAAGCTGTTGCATATACCATTAAGTGAAGAAGATCAAATTCTCCATGTAATCTTATTTAGAACAGATGTTCATTGACAAAGTGCTTTTCGGTGATGACTGGAAAAATGAGAACAGCTGTTTCCGAATTCCAAACCCAGATCCACATTCCATCTGCAATACTGCTGTCTATTATCTTACAAATAGAGATATGGAGACTGAAGAAAAACCTAAAATGATCAAGACATACATACCTGTATACACTGCATCCATGCTTACTGTTTTGATTTTTCAATTACACATGGGGGAAGCTTTTCAATATTATATTAGTGGGTACGCAGAGATGACTGTCACGACAATTTAATACCGATTAATCTTTATCCAACTGGACAGCATTCTTCAGTAGCCTGGGGGGAAACCAGTGAAGAGGTTTGCTTTGCATCCATCAACTGTTGACCACTGGCCCTTATAGCCCAAAGTGAGGAGCCTTACCAACAGTATCTTAAAAGCAAGGAATGTCTAAAGTTTTGATTTGATTTTTTGAAGAGGGTGAAAATTTTTTTAAATTAAAATTCCTAGTACCGCAGCAAGGTTAGTAGAGATCCTGAACCTTTTGTTCACATACTAGCTGCCATACTTACAGCATTTTAGTAACCGCCAACTTACGATATCGGAAAACGAATTATGAAATAAAGGACATCAATAAGTGCGTGAATTATTGTACTGCCCATGACTTCTACCCACAGTCTAAAACATCCAGTATACATTTGTGACCTTTTATCGGTTGTACCTTCCTGCTATTGATACGCAATGAGATTTAGACGAATGTTATGTGTATGAAAGAACACCGTGCACAGCAACATTTATTTTAAATCAAAACTGTTGGATCCTGGAGAACTTTAACCCAGACTGCAATTTAAAACTTAGATTACAAAACCTTTTTTAAAAGATTCACTCTCAGGATATGGGCGTCGCTAGCAAGGCCAGTATTTATTCCTCATCCTGGATTGTCCGAGAAGGTGGTAAGTAAGCCACCTTCTTGAACCGCTGCAACCAATGTGACGGGACCTGTACTCTTTCCTCCTCCACCCCCCCCCACCCCCCCCCACCCACCACTGCCCCCCCCCCCCCGCCCCCCCCGCCACAGTGCTGTTAGGTAGGAGTTCCAGAGTTTTGACCCCACGATGATAAAGAAACACACTTTTTTTTTTTGGTTCATTCTTGTCAGATCAACTCCAGCGCCAAAGATCACTGTGCTATTTACACTTGATCTTAGCCAAAAGGCCGAGAGGGGAAGCTGCACCGTTCCTGGAAACACTGCAATACCAGGTCGGTGCGTGGAGTGGACAGGGCACGCCCCTGTTCCATCTCCCTGTTCCAAAAAACAATTTAATATTTGGTCCCCATAGGGGATATTAAACTGATAAGAACAGGTACTACACTTGATCTTAGCCAAGAAACACAAACTTTTTTTTTATATATCTAATTTCTTTCCAGATCAACTCAAACGCCAAAGATCACTTTGCGCCAATATATTTGATCTTAGCCAAAAGGCCGAGAGGCAAAGTTGCACCGTTCCTGGAAACACTGCAATACCAGGTCGGTGCATGGAGTGGACAGGGCATGCCCCTGATCCAGCTCCCTGTCCAAAAAACAATTTAATATCAGGTCCCCATAGGGGATATTAAACTGATAAGAACAGATACTACACTTGATCTTAGCCAAAAGGCCGAGTCATTTTTTTAAAAATCCAATTTCGTTCCAGATCAACTCTAACGCCAAAGATCACTTTGCGCCAATGTGTTTGATCTTAGGCCAAAAGGCCGAGAGGCGAAGTTGCACCGTTCCTGGAAATATTGCAATACCAGGTCGGTGCATGGAGTGGACGGGGCATGCCCCTGATCCAGCCAAAAGGCCGAGTCATGCCCAAGTCGGGATGGTATGTGACTTGGAGGGGAACCTGGAGGTAATGGGTGTTCCCAGGCACCTGCTGCCCTTGTCCTTTCTAGGTGGTGGTGGTCGCAGGTTAGGGAGGCGTTGCTGAATCCTTGGTGAGTTGCTGCAGTGCATCCTGTAGGTAGTACACACCGCAGCCACGGTGACAGAGGGAGTGGATGTTTAAGGTGTTGGATATGCTGCCGATCAGACGGAGGCATGGGGAGGGGGAAGGGGCTGAGGTAGTGAGCTTTTAACTTGCAATGTCAAGGGAACAGTCAATAGCTTCAGGGCAGGAGTAGAATTCCCACCAGAAATGAGCACTCATTCTCCTCAAATTGATTCGAACAATGGTTTATGGCTAACAGCACAGCAGGTGCCACGACTGGAAAGTGGTGCTACTGGATGCTTGCCTTGTTGGAGCGACAGGGGAATGAGGTGTACATAGGAATACAATTTAATGACTAAGACATAGCAGAGAGAGATTTATATTAATTCTCTCTTGGTGATGCCATGAGGGCTAGCCAACGTACCATGAAGAAATTTTTTTGGCAGCAGCAGGGTGTAGTGATAATGAGATAAAGGTGGCTCAATTGAGGGACTGACAGATTAGAGAATACATGAGGAAGATCGCTTTGGAGTGGTAACTGATACTTTGCAGGTGTCAAAACTAAAAAGGTGAGTGGAGTCACAAACAGGAACAGCTCTTTAATAATCTTTTTATACTGAATCTATACTGCTGATATACTGTCAGTTGGCACCAAAGCCATAATGATCCATTATTTGTAAGCTAGGAACAGCTATAACAATCAGCATTTTTAACAATGCAGATTCACTAGGAGGGTTCGGTGAAGGGGACACTTAGAGATGATTTTCATTGTAAAAGGAGATAAACCAATGTGTTTAAAATGTTTCGGGCCCTGGCTGCGCCCTATTTCTGTAACTTCAGCCAGCACTATAATCCTGCGAGAACTCAAGAATCAGCCCACTCCCGTCTCTTGTGTATTCCCCACTCCCTTTGCCCCACCACTGGCATCCGTGCCTTTAGCCGTATCAGCCCGACACTCTGGAATTTCCTCCCTAAACCTCTCCGCCTCGCCACCTCCCTCACTTCTTTTGACCCTCTTTAAAACCCACCTCTCTCCCTCCTAATATCTTCTCCTTTGACTCAGCATCCAACTAATTATACTTTTGTGAAGCATCTGGGACACTTTTTCTATGTTAAAGGTGCTACGTTTATTGTTGCTGAGTTCGTGGTGAGTCGGAGAGGCTCAGGAGTTCGTGGTGAGTCAGAGAGACTCGGGAGGTGCATCGGAGAGGCCTATAAAAAGGCCCAACACGTCGGAGAAGCTCGGGAGTTCGTGGTGAGTCGGAGTGGCTCGGGAGGTGCATCGGAGAGGCCTATAAAAAGGACCAATGTGTCGGAGAGGCCAGCTGGTGCAGCTGCAGCAGGGAGAGAAGACAAAAAAGTAGAAAGAAATCGAAAGGTGATGTCACAGCCAAAGGGGTTAGTTTTTCTTTTTCTTTTCTATGTCAGTAAGTAAAATCGAGTTTATCGAAGGGTTAAATCATGGCACGACAGCTCGGACACGTGTGATGCTCCTCCTGTTCTATGTGGGAAGTCAGGGACGCTTCCGGTGTCCCTGACGACTAAGTGTGCAGGAAGTGTATCCGCCTGCAGCTCCTGACGGACCGCATTGCGGCACTGGAGCTGCGGGTGGATTCACTCTGGAGCATCCGCGATGCTGAGAATGACGTGAATAGCGAATTGGTCTTACCGCAGGTTAAAGGTATACAGCCAGATAGGAGATGGGTGACCAACAGGAAGAGCAGTGCAAGGAAGGTAGTGCAGGGGTCCCCTGCGGTCATCCCCCTGCAAAACAGATACACCGCTTTGGGTACTGTTGAGGGGGGTGACTCATCAGGGGAGGGCAGCAGCAGCCAGGTTCATGGCACCTTGGGTGGCTGAGCTGCACAGGAGGGCAGGAAAAAGAGTGGGAGAGCAACAGTGATAGGGGATTCGATTGTAAGGGGAATAGATAGGCGTTTCTGCGGCCGCAACCGAGACTCTAGGATGGTATGTTGCCTCCCTGGTGCAAGGGTCAAGGATGTCTCGGAGCGGGTGCAGGACATTCTGAAAAGGGAGGGTGAACAGCCAGTTGTCGTGGTGCATATAGGTATCAAGGATATAGGTAAAAAATTGGATGAGGTCCTACGAGACGAATTTAGGGAGCTAGGAGCTAAATTAAAAAGTAGGACATCAAAAGTAGTAATCTCAGGATTGCTACAAGTGCCATGTGCGAGTCAAGAGTAGGAATCGCAGGATAGCTCAGATAAATACGTGGCTTGAGGAGTGATGCACAAGGGAGGGATTCAAAATCCTGGGACATTGGAACTGGTTCTGGGGGAGATGGGACCAGTACAAACCGGACAGTCTGCACCTGGGCAGGACCGGAACCAATGTCCTCGGGGGAGTGTTTGCGAGTGCTGTTGGGGAGGAGTTAAACTAACATGGCAGGGGGATGGGAACCTATGCAGGGAGACAGAGGGAAATAAAATGGAGGCAGAAGCAAAAGATAGAAAGGAGAATAGTAAAAGTGGAGGGCAGAGAAACCCAAGGCACAAAACAAAAAGGGCCACATTACAGCAAAATTCTAAAGGGGCAAAGGGTGTTAAAAAGACAAGCCTGAAGGTTCTGTGCCTCAATGCGAGAAGTATTCGGAATAAAGTGGACGAATTAACTGCGCAGATAGCAGTTAACGGATATGATGTAATTGGCATCACGGAGACATGGCTCCAGGGTGACCAAGGCTGGGAACTCAACATCCAGGGGTATTCAACATTCAGGAAGGATAGACAGAGAGGAAAAGGAGGCGGGGTGGCGTTGCTGGTTAAAGAGGAAATTAATACAATTGTAAGGAGGGACATTAGCTTGGATGATGTGGAATCAGTATGAGTGGAGCTGCGAAATGCCAAAGGGCAGAAAATGCTAGTGGGAGTTATGTACAGACCACCAAACAGTAGTAGTGAGGTTGGGGACAGCATCAAACAAGAAATAAGGGATGTGTGCAATAAAGGTACAGCAATTATCATGGACGACTTTAATCTACATATTGATTGGGCTAACCAAACTGATAGCAATGTGGTGGAGAAGGATTTCCTGGAGTGTATTAGGGATGGTTTTCCAGACCAATATGTCGAGGAATCAACTAGAGAGCTGGCCATCCAAGACTGTG
Organism: Pristiophorus japonicus; assembly: GCF_044704955.1. Classification (NCBI taxonomy): domain Eukaryota; kingdom Metazoa; phylum Chordata; class Chondrichthyes; family Pristiophoridae; genus Pristiophorus; species Pristiophorus japonicus. The sequence goes on from NC_091996.1 coordinate 18,229,516, forward strand.
ATGTGTAATGTGTAATGAGAAGGGACTAATTAGCAATCTTGTTGTGCGAGGCTCCTTGGGGAAGAGAACCATAATACAGTAGAATTCTTTATTAAGATGGAGTGTGACAGTTAATTCGGAAACTAGGGTCCTGAACTTAAGGAAAGGTAACTTCGACGGTATGAGGCGTGAATTGGCTAGAATAGACTGGCAAAAGACACTTAAAGGGTTGACGGTGGATAAGCAATGGCAAACATTTAAAGATCACATGGATGAACTTCAGCAATTGTACATCAGTCTGGAGTAAAAATAAAACGGGGAAGGTGGCTCAACCGTGGCTAACAAGGGAAATGAAGGATAGTGTTAAAACCAAGGAAGAGGCATACAAATTGGCCAGAAAAAGCAACAAACCTGAGAACTGGGAGAAATTTAGAATTCAACAGAGTGAACTGGTTGGCAGACAGGAAGCAGAGAGTCGGGATAAATGGGTCCTTTTCAGAATGGCAGGCAGTGACTAGTGGAGTGCCGCAGGGCTCAGTGCTGGGACCCCAGCTCTTTACAATATACATTAACGATTTAGGTGAAGGAATTGAGTGTAATATCTCCAAGTTTGCAGATGACACTAAACTGGGTGGCGGTGTGAGCTGTGAGGAGGATGCTAAGAGGCTGCAGGGTGAACTGGACAGGTTAGGTGAGTGGGCAAATGCATGGCAGATGCAGTATAATGTGGATAAATGTGAGGTTATCCATTTTGGAGGCAAAAACACGAAGGCAGATTATCTGAATGGTGGAAGATTAGGGAAAGGGGAGGTGCAACGAGACCTGGGTTCATGGTTCATCAGTCACTGAAAGTTGGCATGCAGGTACAGCAGGCTGTGAAGGCGGCAAATGGTATGTTGACCTTCATAGCTAGGGGATTTGAGTATAGGAGCAGGGAGGTCTTACTGCAGTTGTACAGGACCTTGGTGAGGTCTCACCTGGAATATTATGTTCAGTTTTGGTCTCCCAATCTGAGGAAGGACCTTCTTGCTATTGAGGGAGTGCAGCGAAGGTTCACCAGACTGATTCCAGGGATGGCTGGAGTGACATATAAGAGACTGGATCAACTGGGCCTTTATTCGCTAGAGTTGAGAAGGATGAGAGGGGTTCTCAAAGAAACGTATAAGATTCTGACAGGACTGGCCAGGTTAGATGCAGGAAGAATGTTCCCGATGTTGGTGAAGTCCCGAACCAGGGGACATAGTCTTAGGATAAGGGGTAGGCCATTTAGGACTGAGATGAGGAGAAACTTCTTCACTCAGAGAGTTGTTAACCTGTGGAATTTCCTACTGCAGAGAGTTGTTGATGCCAGTTCATTGGATATATTCAAGAGGGAGTTAGATATGGCCCTTACAGCTAAAGAGATCAAGGGGTATGGCGAGAAAGCAGGAAAGGGGTACTGAGGGAATGATCAGCCATGATCTTATTGAATGGTGGTGCAGGCTCGAAGGGCCGAATGGCCTACTCCTGCACCTATTTTCTATGTTATCTTGTGAAACCACATATTCTTCATATTTTCTGAACATGGATTGATATCCCAATTATTGCAATTCTTTGTTTTTAAAGAGATGGTTTACAGTATAAACATTTTATATCCACTTTCAGCTGCATTGGAACCAATCCACAAAGATAGAAAGTGCACTATTAAAACAATTTTTTTTAAAGTTTTTTTTTCATTCAATTGTTAACTTACAAGATGAATTTGAACACAGTGCAAAGGCTCTGTGCTGCTGATTAAAGCTCACTCATGGCTTCATTACAAATGATTAAATCCTCAATTAAATAGTCTAAAAATGTCAGTAATTTATCTTAACATTTAAGTGACTGTCCAGTTAACTAACCTTACTAACATGAAAACCACAAGATCAACATTGGAAAATACCAGATACATAAATGTTGTCTTTCTAAAGTAAATCCAACTACCGCATGTAATCCTTTTGTGGTATAATTTTTAAAATCTAAAGCACATTATACTCCCATCAGCCACCAGCTGAGCTCCAGGGAACGGAAAAGTTCCGGCCTTGGTGGAGAATGAAATGTGCTGCAGTTGTGGTTTTATTCTGCTTTACTGGGTAAACCATCGGGGAGATGACATCATTGCCCAGAAACAGATCGTGCTTCAGAGTTCACATCCTCTGCTGTGTGGTCAAGTCAGGTTTTCACAGACCTCTTTATATTATGCTCTCAACCTCTGATCAGTGATAATTCACTGGTATAAATCTATAGATAGTGCTTTTTTTTTAAATCTGGAATGTTGACGATATAGCTCTCTCTCAGTTCTTTCTTTAAGATGCTGCTTAAAACCTACCTTTTGGACCAAATGTTTGGCCACTTGTCTCAATGGCTCAGTATTATTGTCCAATTATGCTCCTGGGAACATTTTTCTGTGGTAAAAGTGAGATACACATACGCAGATCTTTAATCTCCTTGAAGCGCTCTACGCGGAGCTTCGACATGGCAAGAGAGCCCCAGGTGGATAGAGGAGACGCTTCAAGGACACCCTCAAAGCCTCCTTGATAAAGTGCAACATTTCCTGGAATCCCAGGCCCATGACCACCCAAAATGGAGGAAGAGCATCCGGGAAGACGCTGAGCACCGAGTCCCATCGCCGAGGACAAGCGCAGGCAGCGGAAGGAGCGTGCGTCGACCCTGGCTTCCCATCCACCCTTTCCTTCAACCACAGTCTACCCCACCTGTGACAGAGACTGCAAGTCCTGCATTGGACTCAGTCACCGGAGAGCTCACCTTTAGAGTGGAAGCAAGTCATCCTTGACTCCGACGGACTGCCTATGATGATAATGATGAAGAATTTGTCCAATTAGGACTGCAGGATTTCTATACCAAAATAAAGATAACTTCGGATTTACTCAGATTATAAAAACTGAATTGAAGATATGGTGACTGCTAAATACAATCTACTTCATCCAAGTAATTTGAATGACAAAACAATGCTCTGTAAACACATCCACTATTTCCTCCATTTAATTTCTCTGGTCAGAGCATACTAAACCCCCCTAAATCATCTTGAAACAGCATCTACCCTCCCCTACTAATTGTGGATTCATTTCCTCAGATACTCATTTAGACAATTTAATGATGATCCTTGAAAGCATCATGTAAAAACAAAGAGCAGTTACTATCATTCAGGTTCATCAGGTAAAACCCAAAACAAAAAGACTAGAGTCTCAATTAAGCTCATCCATAGAATCTGGCAAAGATTTGTGAAGTCACTCTTAAATGGCTATCAGAGGTCATTTTAGCATGGAACGTAGAAGGCAAGAATTATCACATCCAATTCTTCCCACACATGAGAATGTGTTAAATCAACATGGAGTTTATTTCACTGAATCACATTCGTGGGGTCACGAACCATTACATTGCCATCCTCCAGTCACGAGGTTGGGACAAATTGGACCAATAAATTCTCCACGTCCTTGATTAATACTACTTCATTGTTGGCTGGCAGGGATTCAACTCAAGCTTGTGTTACTTTTCACTTCTCCCTCAGCCCCAAAATGAAACTCACTTCAGTGAAGTAAGCAATTTTCTCAGTGACTGATATTAATCAACCATCTTCCTCAATCATTCTTCCCCCATTTTTCCAGCTTCTCACACTTTTTCGTTGTTGTTTCATAATCAGCTTTCAAAATTCAAAGGAAGTGGAGGACTCTTACTCTTTAACTTGAAATATGTTCCCCCGAGTTTGGGCTAATTATGAATCTCACCAGACATCTGCTCGTGCTTTCTCCAACAGGGGTCACTGGAAAGCAACCAGGAATGACAACTATGGCCTCAGAGGTAAATTGTGAGACCACAACTGATATCAATTCAGCATAGGCTAGGAATTGAATCCAGAACATCCTGGGCAGCAGCTTAATGCTACACCATTAAGCGCCATCGTGGAACTACTCCTTTTTTCACCTTCCGAAGAATTTGATGTGTGATCACTTGCTTCCCTATTAACTGGAATAGCTAGTGCACTAATGCAAATTACTGAAATCTTTGAAACAAAAGTGTCACTGATGTTAACACAAATACTTTATACATCTATAATGGAAGCACACAAGTACTAGTTTATACGATAAAAAGGAATTTTCTTGAAATAATTTACCAAAATTCATAATGGCTAAGTGGCAACTAAGATGTTATCAAGGGATCAAAATACTGTGCCCTTTAAAGATAATGTCAAACCAAACTCATTTAATTCTTTTCCCACAAATTAGCCTACATTTATGGATAACGGTAGACTAGTTAACATTTATTCTGTCATTATTATTTATATTGGATTAGACAAAATTGATGTCATTTGCTGTCAAGAAATTGACAAAAGACTAGATGGTTGTACAGCACAGTTCTTTGCTCAATGGGAGATTATAGCTCATTTACTACACATTTGTAACTACATAGAAACATAGAAAATAGGTGGAGTAGGCCATTCAGCCCTTCGAGCCGGTACCACCATTCAATATCATGGCTGATCATGCAACTTCAGTACCCCATTCCTGCTTTCTCTCCATACCCCGATCCCTTTAGCCCTAACTCCCTTTTGAATATATCTAACGGACTGGCCTCAACAACTTTCCATGGTAGAGAATTCCACAGGTTCACAATTCTCAGTGAAGAAGTTTCTCCTCATCTCGGTCCTAAATGGCTTAACCCCTTATCCTTATCCTGGTTCTGGACTTCCCCAACATCAGGAACATTCTTCGTGCATCTAACCTGTCCAATCCCGTCAGAATTTTATATGCTTCTATGAGATCCCCTCTCATTCCTCTAAATTCCAGTGAGTATAAGCCTAGTCGATCCAGTCTTTCTTCCTATGTCAGTCCTGCCATCCCAGGAATCAGTCTGATGAACCTTCGTAGCACTCCCTCAATAGCAAGAATGTCCTTCCTCAGATTAGGAGGCCAAAACTGCACACAATACTCAAGGTGTGGTCTCACCAAGGCCGTGTACAACTGCAGTAAGACCTCCCTGCTCCTACTTTCAAATCCTCTCGCTATGAAGGCCAACATACCATTTGCTTTCTTTACTGCCTACTTTCAATGACTGATGTACCATGACACCCAGGTCTCATTGCACCTTCCCTTTTACTAATCTGTCACCATTCAGATAATAATCTGCCTTCCTGTTTTTGCCACCAAAGTGGATAACCTCACATTTAATCACATTATATTGCATCTGCCATGCATTTGCCCACTCACCGAACCTGCTCAAGTCACCCTGCAACCTCTTTGCATCATCTACACAGCTCACACTGCCATCCAGTTTAGTGTCATCTGCAAACCTGGAGATATTACATTCAATTCCTTTGTCTAAATCATTAATATATATTGTAAATAGCCGGGGTCCCAGCACTGAACCTTGCGGTACCCCACTAGTCACTGCCTGCCATTCTGAAAAGGACCCATTTATTCCCACTCTTTGCTGCCAGCCAGTTCTCTATCCACGTCAATACATTACCCCCAATACCATGTGCCTTAATTTTGCACACTAATCTCTTGTGTGGGTCCTTGGCAAAAGCCTTTTGAAAGACCAAGTACACCACATCCACTGATTCTCCCTTAACCACTCTACTAGTTACATCCTCAAAAAATTCTAGAAGATTTGTCAAGCATGATTTCCCTTTCATAAATCCATGCTGACTTGGACCGATCCTGTCACTGCTTTCCAAATGCGCTATTACATCTTTATTAACATGCAAGTCACGAAACAGAGAAAGGAGAATTGTGTTACATATACATGAGGGGTCAGAGAGGGAAATAGGATTCATCACCAATTTTGCAGATAGAATGATGAATTAAAGAACAAATTAGCACTAGGAATAATCAGTCTACACAGGAATGATTAAGATGATTTTCAGTTTGCAATAGGACAATGTGTCAATAGCACAGTAACACTCTGTTAGGATGTGGTCTTCTCAGAGAAACATGCAAAATGAACCATCAAATCTGATCAACCTTGCCTTCCTTACTATGATAGTGTGAGGAATTTGACTGAAGTTCCAGGTGCGAGCTGAGGTTACTTTTACATTGCATGAAGACCCAGGCTAGTGACAACCGGTCCCTACACACGGATGCCATGCAGTTGGCTGCAGCTCAAAAGTAAACTCACAAGGAATCGCAAAGGATGGCAGCCAAAAAGACCAGCTGCACAAAACTCATGCCAGTGGCATCAGCTTCCGACGTGCTGAAGAGTGTGTGACAACAAAATGAAATGCCAGTGCATGAAAATGGCATTAAAAGCGCGAGAACACTTACAAAAAGCTTTTATTTTTAAAGTAGCAATGAAGACAGCATAGGATCACAGAATGATACAGCGCAGAGGGAGGCAATTCGGCCCATCATGCCTGTGCCAGCTCTTTGGTAGAGCTGTCCAATAGAATCTATGATTCCATGAAGAAAGCAAGACAGTGCAGCATGTTGGAGCTCCAACACGCTATGCCTTTCAGCGACAGGACATTGATATATGCCAATGATCTTTCATACACTAAGTCGCAAACGGCTGGACTTGTCTGCACAGAAAAGGGTAGACTTTACTCAAGTCATTTCTCCCCACGCCCTAGTGGTGATTTCAGAATACTGATGGGCCTGGGAAAAGGTCCCCTGCCTCAGCTCTTTTGGCTGATGGTTCGTGTGTGGCACAGGGCGACCCAAGTCACAAAAAGTGGAAAAATCAAACTCAATAAAGGAATGAAAGGGACAATGGATTTCTGAAAGTTTCTTTTATCAGAAGCTCACACAACAAGATCAAATTTGACTGGATAGAAATTATATTTACAAAGCAGCTAATCACATCCGCAGGATGCCTCCAGTGCTTGCCTCATAACCAATGATTATGGCTAATGATTACTTGTGAAGTGCAGTCAGTTATGTAGCCAAAATCAGCAGTCAATTTCCATATAGTAAGCTCCTACAAACTGTAAAGGAGATCAATTTTTGATGGTATTCGAGGGAGCAAGATTGGCCAGGTGACCAGGAGAACTCCCTACTCTTTTTCAAACAGTGTTATGGAAATCACCAGGAATGTTTGGGCCTCGTACTAACATGTCATCCAAAAGATAGCATTCGCTGACAATGCAGCAATGTCTCAGTGCTTCACTGAATTGTCAGCCTAGATAAAGTGTAAAAAACTGTAGCTACAGTATTAAGCAGCAAAAACTACTTTGAGCATTTTGCCAGCAGGAACAGCAGAGGTTGCTCAACATTTGAAGAGCACATTGTGCGCCTCAGGCTACGATTTAGCACTAATTTCATCCTGGACCATAGATCTGCATCAGCACTTGCATGGTTTGAAATGTTTGGTTTCATCATCAATAACAGTTCTCTTCAAATCAAACTGTTGCAAATTATGATTATCATTTATTCTAGACTTTCTAAATCGTCTAATGTGTCAGATAAATGGCTATTTTCCATGGTTGAAATAAGAGCCAATATTAAACTAATAAGACTGATCTAATGTCATCAGTGCCCATTATAGTATTAACTCAAAGCATAATTTTAAATGAAACATTTTAAACACAAATTATCTTTGCCTTGTAATCCCTATTTTCGTTCCCATTCTTGCTTTTAAAAAAACATTGCATTACTTCTCATCCCTCATCTAATTTAACCTCTCATATTTCCTATTTTTCACCCAGAAGAGATAAACTTCAATACTTTTTTCCCAATTCCATCACCTATTCAGAGGTGGGGAAAATGTTTCAAAAACAGGATTTTCACTGGCCGATGGCTAATTTAACGGTCATTTTATGAACAGTCCAGATTTTGAACATCAGCAAGGTCACATCACTGACATGCCCAAGTCAGTATCTTGACCTCAAAACAGGAAGAAGCTCTGCTAACAACTAAATTTGGTGGCAACCCCAATGCCTGATAGATTTTGGAGTAAATCTGCAGTGGAGGGGGTAGAAATTTGTATTTCAGCATAATGTGCATTGAGATCATCCAAGACTGCTAATACTGGCTTAAAGGAGTTAAAACCGGGCTCTGTAAGAGAAATGAACATCAGCAGGGGTGGCCGTTAAACCAGCATGCTTCAGCAATCGTGTAATTACAACTTTGTTCATTCCTCTCTCTCATGCAATCGCGTTTAGTATCTCACCCCCACCCCACCCACCCCCATTGAGCTCGTCAAATATTTACTGTTTATAGTCAATTTTAAGAAAAGCTGTTAAGGTTAACCACATTTCTCTAACTATTTCTTTTAAGCATGGGACACTTCACATTAGATTTGGAACAGCTTCAAATTTTAAATAGCAAAACGTTCAGGATCCTTGCCTTCTGTGAACTCCAATTGCAAACTTCATCTGACACTAGTCACCACTTTGCTGCAGCTTTCATTCACCCAACAGCCATAACTTCATCCTCAACACTAACCATGCAGGGGCTCAAAGCTTGACTAAAGAATACAAAGTCTAAAATCATTTATTTGATACAGCCTTCATTTAAACATTGATTGGTATATTCGAAATACAACCTGCACACAGTAATACATTTTTTGTGGAGTGCCTAAAGGTGTGTTGAGTCAGGGGAATCACATGTATTTCATGGAAATGCCCCAAGTCGATACCTACCTTCACAAGATTTTAAGCAGACAACTTTAAAATCAAACCCATGGGGTTGCTGCAAAGGGATGTTTTGACTCAAACCTTTACAATGAGCTTGCTTCTTTTCCCACTTGTTTAATTAGCTGCTTTCCATTTGGGGAATAGACTCGGAACAATTGGGAGCTGGCTTCATATCTCTCAATCGGATTGGATGTTATGACTGCAGGTGAGGTCATTGGATTATTTAATTATCAGTGGGTGAACACAAGAGCCAAGGACCTCATCTCAATGAGGGAGTGGAGGCGCTCTAGGAAAGCCGAGAGCCTGAACCCACCCCGATCTGAGGAATATGCCTCAAGTTAGCATTTTTAAACAGTTAACAGATTTGTTAAACTAAGTGTCTTCCTTAAGAGCTCAATATCAGGAAAGGAATGGGTTAAAGTGATTTACAAAAAGGGTGCCCTCAACTAAAATCAAAATGATCGTTTATTGAAAATGTCTGAAATCCTGCTACTAATGTATGTCCACCCAAGATATTCAAGAAATGTTAGTAGTGAGTACTGGGGAAAAGAAAATAGAGCTTATTCACCAACAGCTTATGAGGAGATTATCATTTCTGCTGGAATTCAACTTTGAGAGGAGCTTATGTAATTGCTAAAGCCACTATTTATTGTTGATTAAATGCATCCATCATACTGTATGGCATTAGGTCTGACCCAAGATGTACTTGTGGGTCCTCAGAATGGATGTTCGAACATAACATGGGCACCACTTTTCATCTAAATTGTGACACAAACTCTACAATGAAAGGCAGACTGTTGGTTAGAAAGTTTAGTACATGGATGTTCAAAAACTCTCCTTGTGCAAGATATATAATTACAATATTAATAATGATTTATAAATCTGGGATGGGAGTTATGGGAAAGTGTTATTTCAGTCACCAAGCCTCAATACTCTAATTCTTTTTAGAGACCCTCTGCCTTACTACCTTCCTTCCACCTTCAAAAATGTGCTCAAAACCTACCTCTTCAATTGTGCCTTCAATTGGCTCTCTTAACTCTCTCCCAACTCCTGCTCATTTGTAAATGTGTCATTTATACATCTCAGAATAAGGGGTCAGCCATTTAGGACTGAGATGAGGAGAAATTTCTTCACTCAGAGGGTGGTGAATCTTTGGAATTCTCTACCCCAGAGGGCTGTGGAGGCTCAGTCTTTGAATATATTCAAGACAGAGATCAACAGATTTTTGGATTTTTAAGCGAATCGAGGGTTATGGGGATGGAGCAGGAAAGTGGAGTTGAGACAGATCAGCCATGATCTCACTGAATGGCGGAGCAGGCTCGAGGAGCCAAATGGTCTATTCCTGCTCCTAATTCCTATAATACAATGCAATATGCACTGCTCTTTGTTAGCTATTTTTAATAAATTATGTAAACCGTTCAACAAATTTATAAAGCTTCTGCACAGCCCAGAATTCTGGAACAACCTGAACTGGCAGCTGCAAGTTTCCACCTTTTCTGTGCCACACACGAAAAGCTCACTGCAAGTTCTTCCTGTAGCCTCCGAAGACAAACCTCGACTGCTCTGCATGTTACTGTAGCAATGAAATGGAAGCATGCTGGAATTAAAAAGTGACCACGATAGAAGTAATCTTTCCTACTTTCTTCGACTGGAGTGAATTAGGAATTGTGACAGCAAAGCAGCGACTGAGCACCCCTGCACTCTCGGATTCTCTTCCTAACTCGTGTGGGAATTATAAAGATACTCCATCAATGGGAAAGAAAAGCACTGATCGCTCAGCTTATTATATGATCTCATTTTAGAATTAAAAAAAAAAAATCAGGCGGAACAAGCTCTGCAGATTTGTTCCGAGAATCAGCAACTTCCCTATTCTCGCAGCGGAACAGAAAAGATGCCCAGATAGTCGAGCGTTTTTGTTAAATATACAGACTCCTTTTAGAAAGGCAAACAATGGATAAATTGTGCAGAAAACCACTATGTCGCAACCTTGGAATGCATTTGAGAAATTCAGATAGAGATCTGTGACAACTGTGCATCAGCGGTTTATAAAATCGGAGCGTGGGCTTTACCCTTGAATACACTCCCAAGACACACTTTACGCAGACAATCGTCAGGATATTGTTTTCATCTTATGAATTTTCCAGTCGAAACGCCACCATTAACTAAACCAACATTTTCACTGCTGCAGCCAACTGTAGCGATCGTGGTAATTTACCAGTCGGACTTCAGTCATGTGGCAGCAATCTTTAAATACAAGATGCTGCTATGCCAAGGCGAGCTGTAATAATACAAGCCAACAGGAAGCATTTAACTATTACAATATTCCTATTTAGATATAAAGTATTTCCATTCAATGGCATCACCAAGATTTCAGTAAAGATGGGTTGAATTTTTCATACTCTGTGCACTTGAACAGTGAAAAAACACCCAACTGTACAATTATAGACTTGATGCTTCCAAATGTGGCTCATGTTTGGAAATAGTATTGCGAGCTTTTTAAATACTCGGTTGTACATCTGTCAGTGCGAGCAACTTTGAGGTGATGAGTACAAGAGAATCACACAGGGTGCACATCACACATTAAAGCATGTTGCTGCTAAAGACTGATGATAGCACGGTCACTCTTGGGAAGCACTGAACCCAAAAGTATAGGATAATACTAATTGTATATCACACATTCAATACAGCATAATACTTTATAAAATTTTATGTTTTAATGAAAAAAAATATACAGAGGTGAATACTCACTGTGTCTGCTCTTTTTCTCAGGGAGTGGAGGTGGTTTCTCTGGAACATCTGCCAATTCTGAAACATCAATGTCCTGGAATCCAACTAGAATCCCTTGCTGCCTTGGTGACACTGCAGCAAATGGAGGGTACTGAACTGCTGGTACAGCAGAATTCTGAATTTCCTCCTCAGAGATATTATCGTACTGTGATGGAAACCTCTCGTACGAGACCCTAGATCCCGAACTATCGGACGTGACAGCACTCCGACGCTTCTTCTCTGGTAATGCGGGAGGCATTTGCATAGGTGGGACACCAGCCTGTGGCACCTGCCGCCAGTCAGGCACTGGTTGGGAAGTACAAAACTGCGAAGTAAATGTCTGCCCAGGAAGTGGTGAACTGGACTCTACTGCTGATTCTGGCAGTGGGCTAAGCATGCCTGAAGGGTGCTGAGGAATCTGATCAACAGCTGAAAGGTCCTGATGCAGGAAGTCATAATCGGGATCATAGCTTTCTGGATTATCTGCAAGGAAAACAAAAACAAAATCAATCTATAGGAGTGAGATGCACCCAGCCACTTTTAGCTCGGTAGCAGTTATTACTCCTCATGAGTAAATCATCGATTCAGCAACATTAATTAATAGAAAGTTTTGGTAGTTTATGCTGTAGAACCCCAGCATAGGTTACTCTTTCAAATCCCAGAGTTCCTCTCTGTCTTATTTGGAGATGGTTTTGTTTGTGCTTGGAAGGAAATAGGCACCTTAACTCAAAACGGAGAAAATGCAGACGTAGCTCATCGCACCCGAAGAGTGCCGACTTACTTGCTGACCAAATGTGGATCAACACTGGCCAAGAAAAAGCCCGAATCAACAGACTATTTTCAAACAAGTACTTGAACACCTCAATTGCTAGTCAGGGTGAATGTGTTAGTATTCCCATCAACTGTTGTGGTACCTCTGCGCTTATTTTATAATGCACCAGTTAATACACCATAGTGAGTGACACTGATGTATCTTGCATAGAAACAGGCCATTCGGCCCAACTGGTCTATGTTGGTATTTATGGTCCACACCAGCCTCCTCCCATTCTTACTTCATCCAAACCCCATCAGCTTATCCTTCTATTCCTTTCTCTCTCGTGTACTTATCTAGCTTCCCTTAAATGCATCTATGCTACTTGCCTCAACTACTTGAGGCCGATTATAGCAAGATCCACATTCTAACCACTCTCTGGGTAAAGAAGCTTCTCCTGAATTCCTTAGTGGATTTATTAGTGACTCACTTATATTTATGACCCCTAGTACTGCGTGCAGTTCTGGTCACCGCATTACTGGAAGGACGAGATTGCAGTGGAGAGGGTACAGAGGAGATTTACAATGATGTTGCCAGGAGTGGAGAATCTTAGCAAAGAGGACAGATTGGATAGACAGATTTAAACACAGGAGGCTGAGGGGAGACCTCATTGAGGTGTATAAAATTACGAGGGGCCTAGATAAAGTGGATAGAAAGGGCCTATTTCCCTTAGCAGGGGTCAACAACTAGGGGGGCGTAAATTTAAAGTAATTGGTAGAAGGTTCAGAGGGGATTCAAGGGGAAATTTCTTTACGCAAGTTGAGGCAAGTAGCATAGATGCATTTAAGGGAAGCTAGATAAGTACATGAGAGAGAAAGGAATAGAAGGATATGCTGATGGGGTTTAGATGAAGTAAAAGTGGGAACAGGGTTGCGGGGGTCTGGAACTCACTGCCTGAAAGGGTGGTAGAGGCAGAAACCCTCACCACATTTAAAAAGTACTTGGATGTGCACTTGAAGTGCCATAACCTGCAGGGTTACGGACCCAGAGCTGGAAAGTGGAATTAAGCTGGATAACCTCTTGTTGGCCGGCACAGATACGATGGGCCGAAATGGCCTCCTTCCATACTGTAAACTTTTATGATTTTATGATTCAAATCCCTTCATAATTTTAAAGGCCTCTGATAGGTCACCCCCCCTCAGCCTTCCCTTTTCCAGAGAAAAAAAGCCACAGCCTGCCTGTTCAGTCTTTCCCGATAGTTATAACCATCGGCAGGCCGGGGCCATTGGAGGGAGCAGCGTGCGACGGCATGCCACTGCCGGGAGCATCGCGTGCTGCTGCAGGCGGGCGACGGCTCTGAAGCCAGGTCGCTGATTGCAGTGCGGGCAGGCACAGCAGGAGGAGCAGCAAGAGTTTGTAGATGGAAGTGACTGGGGCCCAGAAGAGGCATGAGTTTGGGGCCCAGAAGAGGTGCGGGCCCAGGGGCAGCATGGACTAGCCCACACTGCGATATGTGTACGCACGAGGTCCATGCAGCAGAGCTGGTCTCCAGTCGCCTTGGTTAATCCTTGCCACTGGACCAAGACCTAGCTCTGTCAAGCCCGTGTGGTGGCTGGTGTGCAACGGTCACCACACGTTAAAAAAATCCACGCACAGGCATCTTCCACCCTTCAAGATATAGTTCGGGATGTGGAATATTAGGTCCTTCATTGAATCACCTGTGAACTCATCCCTTTTTGGCGTGGAAGGAAGTCATCCTCGCTTCAAGGGACTGCCTAGGATGATGATGAACCTCAGTTCTGGTATCATCTTTGTAAATATTTTTTGCACCTTCCCCAGTGCCTCTATATCCTTTTTGTAACATGGAGACCAGAACTCTACATAGTACTCCAAGTGTGGTCTCACCAAGGTTCTATACACGTTTAACATAACTTCTCTGCTTTTCAATTCTATTCATCTAGAAATGAACTAATAATGCTTTGTTTACATTTTTTTGAATGGCCTTGTTAACCTGTGTTGCTACTTTTAATGATTTGTGAATCTGTACCCCTAGATCCCTTTGCTCCTCTACCCCAGTTTCAAGGAGTATGTAGACGACTTATTCTTCCTACCAAAATGCACAACCTCACATCTGTATGGGAATTAATTTGCCATTTACATGTCCATTTTGCAAGTATATTAATGTCTTGTATTTTGTTAAGAGTCTTCTTCAGTATTAACTAAACCCCCCCAATTTGGCGAGGGGGGGGGGGGGGGAGAAATTAGACCCATTCTTTCAACATAGCTCCAAGCAGTCAGCTCAAAAGCAAATTTGCCAGAGACCCATAAACAAGTCGGGTCACTGGGGATTGGTGTATGGTGTAGGGGGCCACAAGGGTCAGAATCATGCCTTTTGAACAGGAGAAAATAGCTATTAAACAGTTAAAGGATGAGAAAATAAGCAATGCTGTAACAAAAAAATCTTCAACTTAGTACATTGATTTTTTTAAAAAACCTATGGTCTTACCAAGTGTTTCACAACTCGTGTTCTGCGAACACTGCCCACTATCATTGTCCAGTGAGGACAGCTGTTCATCGGATTTGCTCAGCTTTCCCATGCTGTTACAGGGGGATACCCTTGGTGATTCCCCACCATAGGAATGGCTGCCACCGGACAGCCGCCTCTGCAGAAAGCAATCCAAACCGTCAAAGTCCTAAATATATATCAAAATAGTAATTATTTTTCTAATATCTTGATCACTTTAATGTGATAGTGATGCAAACGAAACAATTTGCTCTAATATCTATTTCCAAAAATTTACACAAGATATAAAGGAAAAATGAACAAACCTGTAATGCAATTAAAGAATTCTGATACTATATTACAAGAGAAAAGCTTAAGAAGTGAAACCCAGTGAATGAATTATTTTCTATATCCTCCAACCTTGTTTTAAATTTAAAAAGATATGTTACTTATAGCTTTACACGACTTGGAACATGGTGCATCCATGAAATGTTACTGACAAGCCTTTGTGACAGAATCAAAGGTAAGCTTTTACAGCAACACCATCATAGTCCAGTGATTATAGCTATTCATCTCATTTGTTCTCCCATACTGTTACAGGGACATATATCCTTTCCATTAGCAGATTAAAATCAAAGAGATTTGCAGCACAGGAGACCGCCATTCAGCCCAGCTTGTCTGTGCTAGCTCCCTTAAAAGCTGCAATGGTCTCTTAACTCAGCCACTCCCACTGGTAAAGCATTCCAAGCTCCAATAACCCTCAATTCGAAAAGGAATTTCTTCTAACCTCATGCCCTCAACCCTGTGAATCAACAGTCCCTCATCACCAACTCCCCAACAAGAAGAAATATTAGTTCCCTATCAACATTTTTCATTATTTAATTCTTCTCTTAGCCTTCTCTGCTTTGGTGGAAAATAATTCTATATCTCAAGCCTCTCCACATAATTATAGCTTCCCATTTCGGTCATTATCTTGGTGAATTTTTGCTGCATCACCTGTATGGGTTTAATATCCTTTCTATCATGAGGACACAAAATGTCACAGTACTCAAACTGTGACCGAACCTGATGTACACAGTTGCGTTCTATATTAATTCCTTCAGACTTATAGTGACATAATGAACACATTAGAGATAGGGGTAGTTTAAATGATTGAAGCAGCGCTGTAATCTTGGCCATGGCAAATGCACTTGGTGTCCTTCATCGCTATACATGGCATCACCAGCATCAACAGGAAAAGCTTCTCTTTTTGTCAATAGTTCCTTATATGCTGTATTTCTTGGGGGGGGGGGGGGGGGGGGGAAATAAGTAATTTCTATCCATCCTATAAATAGCACAGGTTGAGAGCCCATTGGACATGATATTTGTTCAATAGGAGAATCAGATACCATAACGCACACGTGACTCTGCCACATCCAATACACATTTTCTATGGGTAGGCTATATCCATCAACACTGATTTTTGTTCAGCAACTGTGCAATTTAGTCAATGTATTTATCCCATCTGGTTTATTCCGCCCCACCCACACCCCCTCCATTACCCATACCACCCAAACCATCAAGACATTCCATACCTGTTTGGTATTAGGTAAACTAGAACCACTGGCAGCTCGACTCATGGGAGGTACCACTGCCACTCTGGTTGGGGAGGGTGCAGACTGCCTCTTCTTGGGTGGTAGAGGTGGTAAGATTGGAGGAATACCGCTGCTGCAGGGCAAAGAAGGTAGTGATTAAAGCTGCAATATTCGGCATTTCAAGCAAGTGCTTGCAGATTTAACAACATGGCAGTAAATAAAATGGTCGACTGGAAATAGAAACATCCTGGAATGACACCTCTCTCTCAGTAACAACATTTTAAGCCACAATGTATGAAGTGCAGAGCATTAGATTTTTTTTAAAGAAAAGTTCACATAGGCGTTTGTTGGCCTTCTTTGCATGCCATTAAACAACATACAAGGATCTGTCCTTGGACCCCTCTTATTTCTCATCTACATGCGTATTGGCGATATCATCCGAAAACCACGGAGTCAGTTTCCACATGTCCGCAGACGACACTCAGCTCTACCTCTCCACCACTTCTGTCGACCCCTGCTTGGTATCTAAATTGTCAGGTTGCTTGTCCAACATCCAGGACTGGATGAGCAGAAATTTTCTCCAGTTAAATATTCGGAAGACCGAAGCCATTATGTTTGGTCCCTGCCACAAACTGCGTTCCCTAACCACTGACTCCATCCCTCTCCCGAGCATCAATCGGAGAGGGAACAAGACTGTTCGCAACCTAGGTGTTATATTTGACCCTGAAATGAGTTTCCAGCCACATATCTGCGGCATAACCAAAACCGCCTTTTTCCACCTCCATAACATTGCCCGCCTCCGTCCCTGCCTCAGCTCTTCTGCTGCTGAAACCCTCATTCATGCCTTTGTTACCTCGAAGAATTGACTATTCCAACTCACTCCTGGCTGGCCTTCCACATTCGACACGACGTAAACCTGAAGTCATCCAAAACTCAGCAGCCCATGTACTAACCCGCACCAAGTCAAGATCACCCATCACCCCTGTGCTTTCTGACCTACATTGGCTCCCAGTTAAACAACGCCTCAATTTCAAAATTCTCATCCTTGTTTACAAATCCTTCCATGACCTTGCCCCTCCCTATCTGTGTAATCTTTTTCAGCCTCACAACCCCACAAGATGTCTGCGCTCCTCAAATTCTGCCCTCTTGAACATCCCTCATAATAATTGCTCAACCACTGGTGGCCGTGCCTTCAGCTGCCTGGGCCCTAAGCTCTGGAACTCCCTCCCTAAACCTCACCAGCTCTCTTTCCTCCTTTAAGACGCTCATTAAAACCTACCTCTAAACAAGCTTTTGATCACCTGCCTTAATTTCTTGTGGTTCGGTGTCAAATTTATCTGTTTGACTTGTGGAGTGCCTTGGGATGTTTTACTACGTTAAAGGTGCTATATAAATAAGTTGTTATTATTACAAAAAAAGCCATCAGGACTGAATACCTGACAAATAAAATACAGTATACAGAAAGGAGACTTCAAATTGGCATGAGAATCTGGATCTCTGCAGCTGATGTACTGACCACTTCCATAAACAGACATGCACAATAAGCAGCAACTAATATCACTTCCCAAACTGCGGTACCAGAGGCAGGCTGAAACATGCAATGGACTGTGCACATATGCAGAATAATAAAGACATAATAACAAAGGCGAGACAAAGCTTCAATCCTTCAGCCTATCCCGAGTTCCACGTTCCTATAAATGTACAAGTTTCAAAGTGTGTTTGGTTCACATTAACAGCAACAAGGCTTTTAACAGGGTCAGTGACCTACACCATGCCACAAGTAACTAGAGTTTTTTTTACATCATTTCAGCAAGATTAGTTCAAGGCTCAGTGAATCGAGTAAATGTTCAAAATAATGGTGAATTATTTTCAACATCAGTTTCCTCCGGACGCAAGACTGTTTGCAATTTAGTGAGCTAAATATTAAAGTACGGGTGACTGAATCAAAGAAAAACCATAGAATCAGACGTTTACACACAGGAGACCATTTGACCCATCGTGTCTGTGCTGGCCAAAAAGGATTCTATCTAGACCCCTCAATTTTATACACCTCAATTAAATTTCCCCTCATCCAAAGAAAACAACCCCAACGTATCCAATCTTTCCTCATAGGTAAAATTCTCGTGTCTCGGCAACATCTTCATAAATCTCCTCTGTACCCTTTCCAGTGCGATCACATCTTTCCTGTAATGTGGTGACCAGAACTGTACGTAGTACTGTAGCTGTGACCTAACTAGTATTTTATCCAGTTCAAACATAACCTCCCTGCTCTTGTATTCTATGCCTCGACTATTAAAGGAAAGTATCCCATATGTCTTCTTAACCACTTTATCTACCTGTCCTGCTACCTTCAGGAATCTGTGGGCATGCACTCCAAGGTTCCTCTGGTCCTCTACGGTATCCTACCATTTATTGTATATTCCCTTGCTTTGTTAGCCCTCCTGAAATGCATTGTACCACTTCTCTGGATTGAATTCCATTTTCTGCCCACCTGACCAGTCCATTGATATCTTCCTGCAGTCTACAGCTTTCTTCCTCATTATCAACCACACGGCCTGGCTCAAAACATACTCATAAAACAATCACAACTGAACAATCTTAAAAGTAAATAGAGAAATAAAGAGATAGCTAGTCATTCCTGCATTCTTGGTTACTTTGATAATCTAGCATCTCGAAGGAGGGGAGACTGAATTTTACAAGCAGCTGTCCAGCTCGAGACAAACTTCCCTGGGCACTAATTAAAGCACTTCTCCACGGGGAATATATTTGTGGCTCGAAAGAGAGAGAGAGATGTTAAACACCTAAACTGCAGAGAGCTTTCCTCAAGGTAGTCTTGTTATATTTATTAGGAAAGGGTCATCAAGACATAAACACTCACTACTGTACAATACCTTGTGTGTAACATTGTATAACGGCCCTGTCATTGTAAAGCAACACATCCACCAACTTAGTGTGGGCAATGCCACAAGAGATACATTAGTACAATACTTAGACAATCTGGTATAGAAGCAGGCATTTCTGATGAGCATGAGGATATTCTTCATTCATTTAAGACACTGCTCACTTAGACTCCCCAAGTCTTTATGGATTGACTTTTTCATTGTGGGAATAATCATACAAAATATGAGGTGGGATTTCCCCTTTAACCCATTACCTGTGTTCCAGCATGCGAATACCAGGTAGTGGTGGTTTTGGTGGTGCACACTCCACATCCAGAGAGTCTGGAAGTATCTCCAGTGATCTTGTCATTGGAGTAGTTTTAGTCAGAATCTCCTTCTCCCGGTCAGTCAGTGGAAGCTCTGTTGTACTGCAAGAGTCAAGCCCCATTCAAAACAATTAGATAGACGCCTGTGCAAACTGTTGGCAGAGACTACAAGACTGATAACAGACAAAGCACATTTTTAAATAAAAAAAAGACAAACAATGCATCCCATTTGAAAACCAGTAAAAGTTAGGAACATAACCCAATCTAGTGCTATCTTGAGCAAGTTAATATCATAACCACTAAGGTAAGGTTCTGTAGTCTAGTTGTTAACATAGAAAATAGGTGCAGGAGTAGACCATTCAGCCCTTCTAGCCTGCACCGCCATTCAATGAGTTCATGGCTGAACATGAAACTTCAGTACCCCCTTCCAGCTTTCTCGCCATACCCCTTGATCCCCCGAGTAGCAAGGACTTCATCTAACTCCCTTTTGAATATATTTAGTGAATTGGCCTCAACAACTTTCTGTGGTAGAGAATTCCACAGGTTCACCACTCTCTGGGTGAAGAAGTTTCTCCTCATCTCGGTCCTAAATGGCTTACCCCTTATCCTTAGACTGTGACCCCTGGTTCTGGACTTCCCCAACATTGGGAACATTCTTCCTGCATCTAACCTGTCTAAACCCGTCAGAATTTAAAACGTTTCTATGAGATCCCCTCTCATTCTTCTGAACTCCAGTAAATACAAGCCCAGTTGATCCAGTCTTTCTTGATAGGTCAGTCCCACCATCCCGGGAATCAGTCTGGTGAATCTTCACTGCACTCCCTCAATAGCAAGAATGTCCTTTCTCAAGTTAGGAGACCAAAACTGTACACAATACTCCAGGTGTGGCCTCACCAAGGCCCTGTACAACTGTAGCAACACCTCCCTGCCCCTGTACTCAAATCCCCTCGCTATGAAGGCCAACATGCCATTTGCTTTCTTAACCGCCTGCTGTACCTGCATGCCAACCTTCAATGACTGATGTACCATGACACCCAGGTCTCGTTGCACCTCCCCTTTTCCTAATCTGTCACCATTCAGATAAGAGTCTGTCTCTCTGTTTTTACCATCAAAGTGGATAACCTCACATTTATCCACATTATACTTCATCTGCCATGCATTTTCCCACTCACCTAACCTATCCAAGTCACTCTGCAGCCTCATAGCATCCTCCTCGCAGCGCACACTGCCACCCAACTTAGTGTCATCCGCAAATTTGGAGATACTACATTTAATCCCCTCGTCTAAATCATTAATGTACAGTGTAAACAGCTGGGGCCCCAGCACAGAACCTTGCGGTACCCCACTAGTCACTGCCTGCCATTCTGAAAAGTACCCATTTACTCCTACTCTTTGCTTCCTGTCTCACAACCAGTTCTCAATCCACGTCAGCACACTACCCCCAATCCCATGTGCTTTAACTTTGCACATTAATCTCTTGTGTGGGACCTTGTCGAAAGCCTTCTGAAAGTCCAAATATACCACATCAACTGGTTCTCCCTTGTCCACTTTACTGGAAACATCCTCAAAAAATTCCAGAAGGTTTGTCAAGCATGATTTCCCTTTCACAAATCCATGCTGACTTGGACCTATCATGGTCACTTCTTTCCAAATGCACTGCTATGACATCCTTAATAATTGATTCCATCATTTTACCCACTACTGAGGTTAGGCTGACCGGTCTATAATTCCGTGTTTTCTCTCTCTCCCTCCTTGTTTTTTTAAAAAAGTGGGGTTACATTGGCTACCCTCCACTTGATAGGAACTGATCCAGAGTCAATGGAATGTTGGAAAATGACTGTCAATGCATCCGCTATTTTCCAGGCCACCTCCTTAAGTACTCTGGGATGCAGTCCATCAGGCCCTGGAGATTTATCAGCCTTCAATCCCATCAATTTCCCCAACACAATTTCCCGACTAATAAAGATTTCCCTCAGTTCCTCCTCCTTACTAGACCCTCTGACCCCTTTTATATCCGGAAGGTTGTTGATGTCCTTCTTAGTGAATACTGAACCAAAGTACTTGTTCAATTGGTCTGCCATTTCTTTGTTCCCCATTATGACTTCCCCTGATTCTGACTGCAGGGGATCTACGTTTGTCTTTACTAACCTTTTTCTCTTTACATACCTATAGAAACTTTTGCAATCCGCCTTAATGTTCCCTGCAAGCTTCTTCTCGTACTCCATTTTCCCTGCCCTAATCAAACCCCTTGTCCTCTTCTGCTGAGTTCTAAAATTTCTCCCAGTCCCCGGGTTCGCTGCTATTTCTGGCCAATTTGTGTGCCACTTCCTTGGCTTTAATACTATCCCTGATTTCCCTTGATAGCCACGGTTGAGCCACCTTCCCTTTTTTATTTTTACGCCAGACAGGAATGTACAATTGTTGTAGTTCATCCATGCGGTCTCTAAATGTCTGCCATTGCCCATCCACAGTCAACCCCTTAAGTATCATTCGCCAATCTATCCTAGCCAATTCACGCCTCATACCTTCAAAGTTACCCTTCTTTTAGTTCTGGACCTTGGTCTCTGAATTAACTGTTTAATTCTCCATCCTAATGCAGAATTCCACCATATTATGGTCACTCTTCCCCAAGGGGCCTCGCACAATGAGATTGCTAATTAATCCTCTCTCATTACACAACATCCAGTCTAAGATGGCCTCCCCCCTAGTTGGTTCCTCGACATATTGGTCTAGAAAACCATCCCTTATGCACTCCAGGAAATCCTCCTCCACCGTATTGCTTCCAGTTTGGCTAGCCCAATCTATGTGCATATTAAAGTCACCCATTATAACTGCTGCACCTTTATTGCATGCACCCCTAATTTCCTGTTTGATGCCCTCCCCAACATCACTACTACTGTTTGGAGGTCTGTACACAACTCCCACCAACGTTTTTTGTCCTTTGGTCTTCTGCAGCTCTACCCATATAGATTCCACATCATCCAAGCTAATGTCTTTCCTAACTATTGCATTAATCTCCTCTTTAACCAGCAATGCTACCCCACATCCTTTTCCTTTTATTCTATCCTTCCTGGATGTTGAGTTCCCAGCCCTGATCATCCTGCAGCCACGTCTCCGTAATCCCAATCACATCATATTTGTTAACATCTATTTGCACAGTTAATTCATCCACCTTATTGCGGATACTCCTTGCATTATGACACAAAGCCTTCAGGCTTGTTTTTTTAATACCCTTTGTCCTTTTAGAATTTTGCTGTACAGTGGCCCTTTTTGTTCTTTGCCTTGGGTTTCTCTGCCCTCCACTTTTCCTCATCTCCTTTTTGTCTCCCTGCATTGGTTCCCATCCCCCTGCCATATTAGTTTAACTCCCCCCCAACAGCACTAGCAAACACTCCCCCTAGGACATTGGTTCCGGTCCTGCCCAGGTGCAGACCGTCCGGTTTGTACTGGTCCCACCTCCCCCAGAACCGGTTCCAATGCCCCAGGAATTTGAATCCCTCCCTGCTGCACCACTGCTCAAGTCACATATTCATCTGCGCTATCCTGCGATTCCTACTCTGACTAGCACGTTGTTGTGGCACTTGCCTCTCAACCCAGAGGTTGAGAGTTCAAATCCCATGGTGCTTTGAAACTGAATTGGTCATTTGCAGACTCGCATCAGAAAATGGCTGTAAAAGCCGCCAGATTATGAAACCCACTAATGCCCATCAGAGCAGAAAACTCACCTGGTCTGGCCTAAATGTAATGACTCGGGTCAACCAGGGATTACCAATACAATCCCCACCATTTAAAACATTCACGGGAGGGGTGAGAAAAATTAAAATTTAAAATCCATAGAAAATATTTCTGCAGATTGCAAGGGAAAAAAATGCATCTCAAAGATCAAAAATAGCTTAGATATTACATTTGTAGCAAGGAAGATTGGCATTTGTGGCATGTATCATTATTTAGAACATACTTCTAAAGCAGAGTAACACTGTAAAGTAGTTTTGAAAAACATTTCTATTGTAAGAATAGCAACTAGCCATTTATATAACATCTTTAACATCGAAAATAAATCCCAAAGTGCTTCACTGAGGTGTAAAGGGGAAAAAAATGAGCATTTAATTCAAGCTTTATATACTTCACGGCACTGAAACTGATTGTCTGATTTAAACTACAGGTCAAGTAAGGATTTGGCCTGTTACTTATCTAGCTTGTATTGTTTGTACAGGAAATAATTCTTACCTGTCAGTTTTAGATGCTGGCTGGCTGGGTTTCACAGGAGAGGTAGGGGATGGCTGTTCCTGTTTCTCTATTGTCAGTTTCACAAGCTCCTGTACAGAAGCAGCAAACAGAGCATAGTACAATCGATACCGAATACAGCAACTTGAGTCATTTACGCATCTTCAAGGTCCATAAAAATCAAGATACTCATCTTGAGTAGAGAGCTGGCTAATGTGCTAAACTGAGACAGCTTCATTTGGCTGTTACACTTGGTGCAAATTTGCAACTGAATCTCAACACACAAAAGCAAGCCTTGCACAACATGCTGCAGCCAGCATGCTAATACAGCTCTTTTTGCTGAAGACACAATGGGGTCAAGTTTCGGCCCGAGTTGCTCCTATTTTTTGGGGGCAACTAGTTTAGAATGGAGTATCTTAGAAATTACAATTCTCGGCATTTAGTTTACTCCAGTTCTAGTGAGTTAGAACAGTTTCATTTTAGAACAGATTTTTTTTTCCCCAAAAGGGGGAGTGTCCGGCCACTTGCACCCGTTTTGCAAGTTTAGGCAGCGAAAACTTACTCCAAACTAACTTAGAATGGAGTATGTGTAGATTTTTGTACGCTCAGAAAAACCTTGCCTACACTTAGAAATCAGGCATAGGTTACGAATCAGGCGTAGGGAACGAGAGATGGGGTGGGGTTTACAAACAGGAAACACATCACTTTTACAAATAAAGAGCCATCATCAATAATAAATGATAAATAAATCAATAAATCAATCCAAAAAAAATTAAAATAAAAAAAAAAATTTACTTTCTACTCACCGACTGCCGCACTGGGAGCCCTCCAACAGCATGCTGGGAAGCCCCCCACCCCGTGCCTCTCTCTGACAGCGAGGGAGGGGGGGGGGGGGGAGAAAGAAAGGGGGAAAGAAAGGGGGAAACTGCTGAACGGGAGGGAAGGGGTGGGACCGGACAAAGAGCCGGAGCGGGAGCTGAAGCTCAAGACGAGGGAGGCCAGAGTCCAATCTTCGCACTCCAGTGAGCCCATTCGGCCAGGGCTAGGAGCGGCGTGCTTCGGGCCCCTCCCACGCAGCCTCGACTGCCTGGAGCTACTGCACATGCGTGCACACGTGCAGAAGTCCCGGCACGGTTTTCAGCGCCGGGACCTGGCTCCGCCCCGCACAGCTTGTGCTGCGCTGCGCCAAGGGCCTGGAATGTTCCAGCAGCAGGGGGAATACCGAGGTAAGCTTCAGGCGCAGTTGAGCACGGAAATCAGGCGTGGCTCGTGGGGCTGCGCTGTTCGAGACGCGGCCCGAAACTTGACCCCAATGCCTCAATCTAACACTGGAAGAAATGAGGGCGCCAAGTATCGGGACCATGCGAACCCCAAACATGACCCAGTGGCTTTCTTCCTTTGCAGCCTGCCGCATTATTCCACCTAGTGTCATTCCAAATTATACTCAACTCAATTTTGAACAAATCAAAATCTCCCAGCAGTACTTACAGCAATTCTTTATCATAAATACTTACAGCGGTCTTCACAAAGCTAAAAGGAACTGATGTCCATCAATTGCTGCATTTTTGGTACCTCCTCTCCCATGGAACTTTATTCAGCCATGTGTGTGGGGCACAGTCGACTGAAAGGGCACCATGTCAGTATGGAGACACAACATGCTCCCTGCTCCAAATAGGAAATCATCACAGGGCATAGCACCAGAACTACAATTTGCAAATGGACATTTTCAGGTTTTAGCGGACTTGTCTAATTTTCAAATCCATTGGGTGGGGGAAAAACGGGGGCATTTACTGAATTTAACTCAAATCAGGATGATTCATTGTCTATATGATAAATATTTTAAGTTGAATTAAACAGACCAGGTATAATGGCTAACAGAATAAGTGTAAAATAAAACTGCAGCAAGTAATAGAAAATCATGTCTGGAAAACAGGTGAAATATGAAAGATGAGGGAGGGGCTGGGATTTAACCTGGTCCGCGCTCCCTTTCATTGCAGGTTATTCAGGAACCAAAAAAATACTTAACTGAGCAAAAATTTTCCAAAAAGCACACATGGCAATTCAAAGTTCCACCAGTAAAAAAAGTTACCGAATGACAGCAATTCCTTTAAATGTACCACAAGTTAGTTCAGCTGTGGCAACATTAGAAAAATTGATATTTTATAGAAATGTTCCACCCAGTCAAACTCACAAAATGGAACATTACGTCAAGGATCAACAACTACAAAAGCAAATCGATGTTCAACATTGCTGTAGTGCTCATAGGTATTGTTCTGTCTTGTTTATACGGTGACTAGGGCCCCAGTTATCTTTCATCTTGTGGTATCACAGCCAGCTGCATCTGGAAAGAAAATGGTACCGCCCTCCGTGCATGTCTGGGGTAATCGTTTGTTTGAGTTCTAGTTCAATCTTTCTGCAATAACCAAGATGGAATATAGCCAATTCCTAAAATGCACAATATCTGTGCTAAAGCCTTAAAAATTATCTTCCAAAACTTCCAACTATTGGTGAACCCCGCTCTTGGTTTTATTAGAAATACTTTCATCGCACAGGTTTACCAGGATATACAATTTCAAATTTCCCCAAAGGGAGCAAATACTTGCCAGTTATCATAGAAGCAACAAATTCTGGTTCCTGCTAACAATCACCATTTGTAAAACTTAGTGCTATCACTAGCTTATTAAGACATTAGAACTCAAATCAGTCAGTATGTAGACAAACTGGAATGCCAATTAGCATATATAGATTTTAAGTACCAAAGCATTAGCTAATACTAAAACAGTCTCCAGTGGGATGAAATTCACGCTGAAGCTCACTTTTCCATTGTTGTCTTAAAGGTTTAGTCAGTTCACTTTGTTGAGGATTGGCTAACTAACAGAAAACAGTCGGGATAAATGGGTCATTTTCTGGTTGGCAAACGGTAACTAGTGGGGTGCCACAGGGATCGGTGCTGGGTCTTCAACTATTTACAATCTATATTGATGACTTGGATAAAGGGACCGAGTGTAATGTTTGCTGATAATATAAAGATGGGTGGGAAAGCAAGTTGCGAGGACACTGATAGAGAATTCAAACAGGCTGCATTTAGACAGATTGTGAAAATTCACAGACTCCCAAGTCAAGGCTGCTACATGCAGTTCGGCATGTTGCATTAACTCATCAATCAACTTGACATTTTCGGACCTTGGGTAGCGAGCCAATTAAAACGTTAAAAGAATATTGATTGAGCCAATAAGGTCAAAGAAGGCGAGTTCTTTTCTGTAAATTGAACCCGGTATAAAATACAGCCATTTTGACCATGTGTCTCAGTAAGACAAAGGAACTGGCAATCAGCCAGCAGCTTGTTACTCTCCGCCAAGATTAAAAAGTTAAAACTACCATCGGAGTTCGTATTTCATTAAAATTAAGAGATCTAACAGACAAAAAATCTGCAACAGGATACAGACAGGCTAAGTTAATGGGCAAAAATTTGGCAGATAGAGTATAATGTGGGAAAGCGTGAGGTTATCCACTTTGGCAGGAAAAATTAAAAAACAAATTATTTAAATGGAGAGATTACAAAATGCTGCATGAGGGGGATCTGGAGGTCCTTATGCATGAAACACAAAAGGTTATACAGGTACAGCAAGTAATCAGAAAGGGAAATGGAATGTTGACCTTTATTGCAAGGGGGATGGAATATAAAAGCAGTGAAGCCCTGCTACAACTGTATAGGGTATTGGTGAGACCACACCTAGAGTACTGCGTACAGTTTTGGTCTCCTTATTTAAGGAGGGATATACTTGCATTGGAGGCAGTCCAGAGAAGTTTCACTCGGTTGATTCCTGAGATGAAGGGGTTGACTTATGAAGAAGGGTTGAGCAGGTTGGGCCTAGACTCCTTGGCGTTTAGAAGAATGAGAGATGATCTTATTGAAACGTAAGAAACTGAGGGGGCTCGACAAGGTAGATGCAGAGAAAATGTTTCCACTCGTGAGGGAATCTAGAACTAAGGGGCACAGTTTAAAAATAAGGGTCGCCTATTTAGAACTGAGAGGAGGAGGAATTTCTTCTTTGAGTCATAAATCTGTGGAATTCTCTGCCCAAGAGAGCTGTGGAGACTGGGTCATTGAATATATTTAAGGTGGTGATAGACAGATTTTTGAATGAGAAGTGAGTGAAGGGTTATGGGGAGCAGGCAGGGAAATGGAGCTGAGCCCAAGATCAGATCAGCCATCTTATTGAATGGCGGAGCAGGCTCGAGGGGCCAAATGGCCTACTCCTGCTCCTATTACCTACTTCTTATGTTCTTATTACAGTCCATTCACATTTTCAAAAAAGCGAGCCCATCCTACAAGTTGGAATGAAACAGCATAAATTGATAGTGGAATTTAATTTTTGTTAAATTAATGTATACATCGCATTGAAAAATCAGCAAAACCAATCCAGATTTTTTTTTTTTTTACTGGAAAGCAAATATAATCAAGGGAAAAATGAGCAATTCCATTTTATCAATGTAAATTCCTGGTTAAATAGGAAATTTTACATCTTTAGAAGAAAGGAAATCTTACTGCTTAATATTCATAAAAGATAATCTTTATTTCAAGTCTGATCAAATAGAGATCACAAACTTTCCAACGGAAGAAATTAAAATAAAAGGGCTTCCACCCACAATTTATGCAGCGATCGCTCAATCTCAGTCCTGCTGTTGTGGTTGCTGCAAATCTGATATCAGGTGCTTTTCTACAGAGAAATAGGAGTGTGGAAAATGACGCTAACCATGTAGAATAGGAAGTCGGGAATACTCTGGAGATGTTTTGTGGGATGGAAATTCAAACGCTGGCAGACAAGAAAAGCAATTACCCGCGTTCTTGTAACCCACTCCATGAAAGGTTGTGGAAAGCACATGACGGATTTAGCTGCTCCGAATTTTTTTTAAACACATACCTTCACCCCATCGAGCACTGCCTTAATCATCGCCATGACCATTTCCTTGTCATCCAGATTCACACCTTCTAACATCACCCGATCAGACCAGCGAATCAGATTGGCCAGGCTCTGATATACCTGATTTAAACAGGATGTGATGGCGGAGCTGAAAAAGGAAGAGAAAAACAAAGAGTAATGCTGCATCTACTTCACAGCAAAGCTCCAATCGCAGGCGGTCCAACACAACCCAGCCGGCAGATCAAAAAACAAAAAAAAAGGGTGCAAATGCTAGAAATCAAACCAAACCAGAAAATGCTGGAAATACACAGCAGACCAGTCAGCACCTGTGGAGAGAATAGATAAATTAACGCTTCACTCATACAGCCAAGTCAACTTTTCGCTGCACGTGTTGACTTGCCCGATATACATTTCCAACTAGTAGATTACCAGTCTGTAAGCCCTTCACCGACAGCCTCTGGTCGAGAAATTTAAACCGAACACCTTCAGGAAAGTGTTAAGCTATCTTCCCTTTTAGTAGAAGTACGAAATAGCAGACATGTGTTTAAGCTACCCTATAAATCTGGACATTAAACTGGAGAAGACAGCAGCATGTAGGGTATACTTTGTGTTAATTCTATCCAGTCACCATCTCGGTAGATTCATCTATCGAACACTTTCCTTCCTCTACCCTTCAGCTAACCCAGTGCCGCCCATGTTGCACAAAACCCTGAACCAGCTACACGGACTCCATGTGCTTTATCTAATCAATGTCAAGATCTTGTATCTTCATTTTAAAATTCCTCTATGCTCTCACCCCACCCTAATTGGGAAATTCTCTCCACCCATATGTCCCAGTTCTTAGCCTCCATTTAAGAATTAGGAGCAGGAGTACACCATATGGCCCCTCGAGCCTGCTCTGCCATTCAATAAGATCATGCCTTTCCTGCCCTATCCCCATATTCCTCGATTCCCTTCGTGTCCAAAAACATATTGATCTTAGTCTTGAATATACTCAAAGACTGAGCATCTACAGCCCTCAGACAGAGAATTTCAGAGATTTACAACCGTCTGAGTGAAGAAATTTCTCTCCAGTCCTAAATGGTCGACCAATTATCCCGAGACTATGACCCTGCTCAACTCTCCAGTCAGGGAAAACAGACTCTCAGCATCTAACCTGTCATGCCTTCTAAGAATGTTAATTGTTCCAATGAGATCACCTCTCATTCTGCTAAACTGCAGAGAATATAGGCCTATGCTACTCAATCTCTCATCGGACAATCTTCACATCCCAGGAATCAATCTTACAGCTAGTCCACCCCCCTCTTCACTTTGACTGATCATTTAGCCATTATGCCCCTGCTCTCTCTCAAAACTATTTCACCTTGTCCATTAATATCAGAAATGCGAGAGTATACCTATCAGGAAAGATGAACAAGCTGGGTCTCTTTTATTGGAAAAATGAAGGCCGGGGAGGGGGTGACCTAATTGAGGTCTTTAAAAATTATGAAGGGTTTTGGTAAGAGTAGATACTGAGAGCGCGTTTCCATTTGTGGGAAAAAGCATAACTAGAGGCCATCAGTATAAGATCATCACCAAGAAATCAAATATGGAATCCAGAAGAACCTGCTTTACTCAGTGATGAGAATGTAGAACTTTCTACCTTGGAGTAGTTGAGACAAATAGTATAGATACATTTAAGGGGAGGTTAGATAAGTGCATGAGGGAGAAGGGAATAGAAGGTTGTGCTGATAGATTTAGATGAGGAAAGACGAGAGGAGGCGCGAGTGGAGCATAAACGGCGACATGGACTGGTTGGGCCAAATGGCCTGTTTCTGTATATCCCAAGTAATCCTCTGCTTCAAAAGCTTGCAGAAAAGTCTCTTCAGCCTCCCACCTTTGAAATTCCTTCACCTTTTGCTCAATGCCCACCACTTCCCCATGTAAAATGCTTACTCTTTCACTTGATGTTATATACATTGCATATAACTGCTAATTCATTCAACAAAAATAAAGAATCTTTTCTGCACAGCTGTATTTCCTATTCAATTATCACTTATGATAAATTAGCTAGTAATGTGGCTGCACATAATGTAAGTACAGCTAACCTTTTATACTTCAAATAAAGCTAACAATGACCTATTCATACACAGCAACAGTCTCAGACATCTCCAGTCTTACAAGAACCAGTGTTATTTAGAAAATCCTGAATTGGATAGATTTCTACAAAAAAAAAAGTCAAACGTTTCAGCCTACCACAGATATACCATCAGTTTGTTCCTGTTCATTAGTGTCCTGTAAACTGTCAGTATTAAGTGCAACCAAGTCAAGTATACCATGGATGATGATGTGGTGAATAAAACTCCCTATCCTGGCCCAATAATGTGTTCTTTCACCGTTATAAAATGCAACATTTATTTTCAGTTCCCAATCAGATGGCCCATGTCCCATCCAAGTGCTCAATTAGGAGCAAATTGTCGTCAAGTTAAGAGTTCTGGAACCTTAAAGATGCTCAAAGGAGAACCTCAGTCAGGACTGCACTCAAACACTGACTGCAATCGTGAAAGGGCAGAGTCCAAAGACTCCACAATCCAGACCCCTCTGCATACTTTAAACATAATCACATCGCAAATAGAACTGACAACGTTCAAGAGTGTGGGTTCATAACTTGTATTTATATAGCGCCTTTAACAAAATAAAATGTCCCAGGATGCTTCACAGGAGTATTATGAGGCAAAAAATTGGACACCAGGCCACATAAGGAGAAATTAGGGCAATGACCAAAAGCTTGGTCAAAGAGGTAGGTTTTAAGGAGCATCTTGAAAGAGGAAAGAGAGGCGGAGAGGTTTGGGCAGGGAATTCCAGAGCTTAGGGCCTGGACAATAGAAGACACAGGGATCGGTGCTGGGACCACAACTGTTTACAATATACATAGGTGACCTGGAAGAGGGGACAGAGTGTAGTGTAACAAAATTTGCAGATGACACAAAGATTAGTGGGAAAGCAGGTTGTGTAGAGGACACAGAGAGGCTGCAAAGAGATTTAGATAGGTTAAGCGAATGGGCTAAGGTTTGGCAGATGGAATACAATGTCGGAAAGTGTGAGATCATCAACCTTGGGGGGAAATGGGGAGAAATTACAACATGCTGCGGTGCAGAGGGACCTGGGGGTCCTGTCCTTGTGCATGAATCCCAAAAAGTTAGCTTGCAGGTGCAGCAGATAATCAGGAAGGCGAATGGAATGTTGGCTTTCATTGCGAGAGGGATGGAGTACAAAAGCAGGGAGGTCCTTCTGCAACTGGAAAGGGTATTGGTGAGGCTGCACCTGGAGTACTGCGTGCAGTTTTGGTCATCTTACTTAAGGAAGGATATACTAGCTTTGGAGGGGGTACAGAGACGATTCAAGAGGCCGATTCCGGAGATGAGAGGGTTACCTTATGATAGATTGAGTAGACTGGGTCTTTACTCGTTGGAGTTCAGAAGGATGAGGGGTGATCTTATAGAAACATTTAAAATAATGAAAGGGATAGACAAGATAGAGGCAGAGAGGTTGTTTCCACTGGTCGGGGAGACTAGAACTAGGGGGCACAGCCTCAAAATACGGGGGAGACAATTTAAAACCGAGTTAAGAAGGAATTTCTTCTCCCAGAGGGTTTGTAAATCTGTGGAATTCTCTGCCCAAGGAAGCAGTTGAGGCTAGCTCATTGAATGTATTCAAGTCACAGGTAGATAGATTTTTAACCAATAAGGGAATTAAGGGTTACGGGGAGCGGGCAGGTAAGTGGAGCTGAATCCACGGCCAGATCAGCCATGATCTTGTTGAATGGCGGAGCAGGCTCGAGGGGCTCGATGGTCTACTCCTGTTCCTAATTCTTATGTTCTTATGTTCTTATGACACAGCCACCAATGGTTGAATAATTATAATCGGGGATGCTCAGGGGGGCAGAATTAGAGGAGCACAGACATCTCAGAGGGTTGTGGGGCTGGAGGAGATTACAGAGATAGGGAGGGGCGAGGCCATGGAGGGATTTGGAAAAAAAAGGTTAGCTCATTTGTTTCGTTTAAAAGTTTCATATGAATTTCTTTTTCCAGCAAGGGACAAGAGGGTCAAAGCTAGAATTACTGATCAGCAGCATTTCTCGGTTTTCATTTGTAGTTGCAGCTGTTCATTGAAAAACGAACGCCAATTTTTCCTATTCTCGGCTTTGAAAAAAAAAGTACTCTACAATATATTTACAAATTCAACTCTCCATAAATCATCATCATAGGCAGTCCCTCGAAACAAGGATGACTTGCTTCCACGCCAAAAAGGGATGAGTTCACAGGTGTTCCAATGAAGGACCTAATATTCCAGATCCAGAATTATATCTTGAAGGGTGGAAGATGCCTGTGCGTGGATTTTTTTTAACGTGTGGTGGTCATTGCGCACCAGCCACCACACGGGCTTGACAAAGCTAGGTCTTGGTCCAGTGGCGAGGATTAAGCAAGACAACTGGAGACCAACTCTGCTGCACGGACCTAGTGCGCACACATATCGCAGTGTGGGCTGGCTCGTGCTGCCCCTGGGCCCTCACCTCTCCTGGCCCAGATCACGTCCCTCTATGATGCTTATCTAGCTTCCCCTTAAATGCATCTTTGGTATTCACCTCAACTATTCCTTGTGTTTGGGAGTTCCATAGTCTTACCAATTACTGGTAAGATTTATTAGTGAGCATCGTACATTCATCACCCCTAGTTCTGATCTCACCCACAAGTGGAAACATCTTCTCTACGTCTACCCTATCAAACCCTTTTACAATCTTAAAGACCTCTATCAGGTCCCCCCTCAGCTTTCTCTTTTCTAAATAGAGCCCTAGCCTGTTCCAGCTTTCCTGATGGGTATAACCTCTCAGTTCTGGTATCATTCTTGTAAATCTTTTTTGCACCTTCTCCAGTCCCTCGATATCCCTTTTACAATATGCAGACCAAAACTGTTACAGTACTTTAAGTGTGGTCTATCCAAGATTCTGTACAAGTTTAACAAGACATATCTGCACTTCAATCCCATCCCTCCAGAAATGAACCCCAGTGCTATGTTTTATAAAAATGGCCTTATTAACCTGCATCACTACTTGTAGTGATTTGTGTATCTGTGGCCCCAGATCCCTCTGTTTCTCTATCCCATTTAGACATTTATTTTCCAAGGAGTATGTGGTCTCTGTCCTTCCTACCAAAAAATACTGATGACTGATGTCACTGCCATCTCCACCACTCCTCACACGTGGAGATAGCGCTGTGAGAAGTTCAATAACCTTACCAGACCAACTAAGGGAGAGAAATGCACCATTGCCTTCCATTAATTCAGTGTACTCAGTAGGGAACATTAATTTAATCTGCTTGGAAAATCAAGTGCAGCATTTGCATGGATTTTCAAAAGGCACTGTTGGCAGGCAAGGAGAACCAAGGTCCAGTGCATTTGGCCATGCCAGCAGTTAACACAACACATTGGCATGCAGGTGCAGCAGGC
Source organism: Pristiophorus japonicus (assembly GCF_044704955.1). Lineage (NCBI taxonomy): Eukaryota > Metazoa > Chordata > Chondrichthyes > Pristiophoridae > Pristiophorus > Pristiophorus japonicus. The sequence continues at coordinate 18,263,535 of NC_091996.1, forward strand.
GGTTAAGAAAGCAAATGGCATGTTGGCCTTCATAGCAAGGGGATTTGAGTACAGGGGCAGGGAGGTGTTGCTACAGTTGTACAGGGCATTGGTGAGGCCACACCTGGAGTATTGTGTACAGTTTTGGTCTCCTAACCTGAGGAAGGACATTCTTGCTATTGAGGGAGTGCAGCGAAGGTTCACCAGACTGATTCCCGGGATGGCGGGACTGACCTATCAAGAAAGACTGGATCAACTGGGCTTGTATTCACTGGAGTTCAGAAGAATGAGAGGGGACCTCATAGAAACATATCAAATTCTGACGGGGTTAGACAGGTTAGATGCAGGAAGAATGTTCCCAATGTTGGGGAAGTCCAGAACCAGAGGTCACAGTCTAAGGATAAGGGGTAAGCCATTTAGGACCGAGATGCGGAGGAACTTCTTCACCCAGAGAGTGGTGAACCTGTGGAATTCTCTACCACAGAAAGTTGTTGAGGCCAATTCACTAAATATATTCAAAAAGGAGTTAGATGAGGTCCTTACTACTAGGGGGATCAAGGGGTATGGCGAGAAAGCAGGAATGGGGTACTGAAGTTGAATGTTCAGCCATGAACTCATTGAATGGCGGTGCAGGCTAGAAGGGCCGAATGGCCTACTCCTACACCTATTTTCTATGTTTCTATGTTTCTATTACTACTCATGCCAAGCACCAATTCAGATACATCCAACTTAGGGGATGTTAGAGAGTGAGTCACAGGAAGAGCTGCAGAGCATGGGTAAGCCGGGGTTGGTGATGGTGGGAGAAGAGTTGCTGGAGGGCCATTGTGTCCCACCTCAGCTGATAAACCTGAATATTGGGGCCTCATTTTAAAAACACAGATCGAAAGGATGATGTTCTGGTGCAGATGGCAGCTCAGGAGGAGAAGCCCAATAGTTTGTACACAGCTTTGCATGACCAGTTCACCGCACTGCAGTCTACCACGGAACTTACGTCAACTCCAGGGACATCTGCAATGTGACCTTCCATGTCAAAGGCCTATCAGTTGTTCTTGCCTCTCCAACAGATGCTCAAACCGTTGCTATCCAGGCTAGGGGTTGCAGAATGGCACAGATCATCATGTCTGGCTTTGCTGGAATCTTGTAGATTGCTTGGAGTGAATCATAGGGCCATGGTGTGCACAGGGATGGCTACATTGGACATGTCTTTATAGGTTGGCCACACATTGAGATCCTCGCACCAGTTCCTTTTATTGGCAGACGTGTAAGAATCTACACAGGGCTGGGCAACCAACACAATTGCAGAAGTGGTGGAGCCTACAGTGGGGCCATACCAGGTCCTAGCTGCGAGTGGAAAAGGGCACCTTAATCCCAAGTGGGTCTTATGGACACCCAGCAGCCAACCAGCCTAGTAATACCAAGATGAAGCATTAGGTGGAAGAAGCTATGTTTCATACAATGTCACCAAATGGAGTTAAATTTAACTCCTGAGTTATGTCGCTGTGCAAAACAGGAAATTGGGATTCCTATATATAAATGGAATCCTTACTCAAAGATGTAATAGAAGAACATCTAGAAACTGAAAATATAGTAGAGTAGTCAGCACGGATTCCAAAAGGGAAGTTAATGCTTGACCAACCTTAAAGAATTCTTTGAAGTAGTAACAAAGGGTAGATATGAGTAATGTAGTAGACATAATATATTTGGATTTCTGAAAAGGCTTCAATAAGGTACTGCATAGTAGACTCATGACTAAGGTCAGAACATATGGAGTCATGGGACAAATAACAGAATGGATAGCATTCTGTCTACAAAGTAGAAAACAGAGTAGGAGTTAAAGATAGTTACTCAGATTGGCAAATGGTGGGACGTGGTGTTCTACAATGATCGGTGCTGGGATCACTGTTGCTCAGAATTTACATAAACGATTTGGACTTGGGAACTGGATGTATAATTTCAAATTTGGGGTTGTAGTTAATAGAGGAGAATTGCAGAATGGGTGTGTAATTGGTAAATTAACTTTGCCATAAAACCAAGAAAGTGAATAACCACAGCCTTATTACAAGCACTGTGTCACCTTTGATACTTGCCCATTTATGCTTGTAATTTTATACAGACATTAACAGTATAAACATACAACATAAACCCAGTATAAAAACTGAAAATTTGTTGTCACTTTTGCGTAAGTATCAAATAAGTACAAACAGCAATCGCAAATGTTAACCAATATAAAGTCCAGAAAACAGTGCGAGGTGAGCTACGGTAAGGGAGGCACCAACTTGCATTAATACATTGCAGTGTAAATAACTTTACAAAATACTTTACAGGCAGCAAGCTGAACCCCACCAACAACAATTTGCATTTATATAGCTCAACATAGTTAAACGTCCCAAGGTGCTTCACAGGGGTATATTCAGACAAACATTGAAACCGAGCCAAAGAAAATATTAAGAGGGCTGACTAAATACTTGGTCAAAGATGTAGGTTTTAAGGAGGGTCTTAAAGGAAGGAAGGAAGGAGCGGAGATTTAGATAGGGAATTATCAAGACATTAGGCATAGCCACCAATGACCAGGCGGGAAAGGAAGAAACTGCGTCTTTATATAAAAAAAGAGAGGGACAGAAGAAACCAAAGGCACGCAAAAAAATGACTTTTGAAGATGCGGGAGGAAGTAGCAGTGGTGTAGCAGCTGAAGGATTTATTCCAATAGTGAAGGGAGGAGACTAGGGAATGAGTCAGAGGAAGAGAGCAATGAATCAGATAGGGAACAGTAAGGCCGCAGAGGGATTGGAAAATGAGGACAATGATCTCAGTCAATTCACTGAAGCACAAAGAAAAAGTTCAGCTTGGCAACAACAGGTCGATGCACGTTTGGAATTCACTGCAGGAGAGGACATCAGATTTTCTGAATTTTGCAAACTGGAAGTGGTGAGGTCAGCAAGGTCAAACACCCATCTTCAAAGTGATAAAGGCATGGATTAGGGTTTTGACAGCGGATGGGGGGGGGGGGGAGAAAGGTAGAAGAGAGTTAATGGCATAAGTGAGTAACGTTCCATCTGTGTAACAGCTTAGTCTTGCAATGAACAGGGCCTGGGTAAAGAGCTCAATTCAGGCTTAAAAGGAGGCCGCAGTTGTGTACCTCCAGGTTCAGCATAGTAGGGCTGCTACAGTAGAGAGGGACCTGGGGGTCCTCGTACTTGAAACACAAAACGTTAGCATGCAGGTACAGCAAGTAATTAAGGAGGCAAATGGAATGATGGCCGTTATTGCAAGGGGGATATCTTGCTACGACTGTACAGGACGTTGTTGAGACCACATCTCGAGTACTGTGTACAGTATTGGTCTCCTTATTCAAGGAGGGATATACTTACATTGGAGGCAGTTCTGAGAAGGTCCGCCAGGTTGATTCCTGGGATGAAGTGGTTGTCTTATGAGGAAAGGTTGAGCAGGTTGGGCCTGTAGTTATTGGAGTTTAGAAGAATGAGAGATGATCTTATGGAAAAATACAAGATTCTGAGAGGGCTCGACAGGATAGATGCTGAGAGGATGTTTCCCCTTGTGGGGGAATCTAGAACTAGGGGGCATACTTTCAAAATAAGGGGTTGCCCATTTAAGATGGAGATGAGGAGGAAGTTCTTCCCTGAGGGTCGTGCATCTTTGGAATTCTCTACCCCAGAGAGCTGTAGAAGCTGAGTCATTGAATATATTCAAGGCTGAGATAAACAGATTCTTGTACTATAGAGTCGTCATGGGGAAAGTGGAGGCAAGAAAGTGGAGTTGAGGCCAAGTTCAGATCAGCCATGATCTTTTTGAATGGTGGAGCAGGCTTGAGGGGTCATATGGCCTACTCCTACTTATGTTATGTAAAAAGATTGACAGCATTAGAGCCAGAGGCACAAGGCTGCAGTAGGAGTGGAACAGGATGGATGGCCTAAGTTTACCAACATTGGCGGTGAAGAAAATACTCTTTCAGGACTCTATCAGACGAGAAATTGGAAAGTATAGTGATAGGCTTGGAGTTGATGGTACTGGTAAAAAGGTAAAGTTGGGCATTGTCAGCAGACATGCATCCTGTGCTGATATCAGGGGTAAACAAGTGCATGATGAATAAGAGGGAACCACAGCTGTCACCACATGGCAGACAAAGTTACTGTGGACACCTGTTTGAGGTGTAATGACTGTATTGGGATAGGCAAGTATAAAACAAGGTATTAAATAAAGTCTTTGGAACCTGTATAAAAAGCTATGCACAGCTAGATAGAACAGTGCAGATCATATGGAGATCATGGCACAAACAAAAAAAATCTAAATAATGTTTCAACTCTTTAAATCTCTACCACTTTCCCAGAGATTAATCTGAACACCAAGAACACGAATGAATTATGTTCTACAACCCTCTGATTTTGACTGCCTCGAAAATCAGAAAGAGCTCATGACCTTTGCATTTTCCAAAGACACCAACACAACACGCAAGACTTCAGAAACAGAAAAACAGCTCACCAACTTACAGAAATAGAAAATTGCCGGCGTTGTTTGTAAAAAGGACAAAATAAAAGGAGAGGTGGGAGCAGGTTTAAGTTGTTAACACATTCCAATGCACCTGAAGCATAAAGAAGAAATTGCTACCAAAATCAATATGCCTTTATGAGAGTACAAGGGTCACCCATATCCCACCTTGCTCACCATGAATGCACTCCCCCACCCCCCCGCCCGCCCCCCCCAACCTCCTATGGTTCTTCCCTGTGATCAGAATCTAACTTGCCTAATCTCTTGAGTATTGATGCATTAATCTTTGAACATGATTCTATATTGATTGCAGCAAATTTCAGCTGCATATTCAAATATTTTCCTTTATATAGCCGCGTTCTGATAGTCAAAGCTTAATCTTGAAACTGGAAAACTGAACATTTTTATAACAAGTTCAAGCCAACTTTTTAAAAACTTAAACTTCATGTTCTTACAGGTCGTACTTTGGCGATGTCACATTATTAGACAAGTGCCAATACAGATAATGTGAAAAATTTTAAATAATCAAATTTCATGAGCATCTATTTATAAAAACATTCTTCGTAGAAAGATATAGATACAAATATTGGTTGCAATGAGTCAAGATCCTACCCCAAATTCCCAAAGATGTACTCACTTGTAACTTACTCAAACAGCCCTTTTCCCTGCAAATTAGCCAAAGCCATACCTGCAGCACTTTTGAACCACAGGTCAGTACCTGTTACATTCCTAATACAACAAGGTGCTCAAAAGCAAGACTGGTTTACTCTACTTGTATCAACTCATTCAATAAGCAAACATATGTGCCACATGATTTAGATTGTGAAGTGAAAGATGTTGATTCTGTTTAAGATTCTGGGAAGTGGAGTCATTTAAAAGCAAAATACTTCCCACTTCTAAAGTTATGACAAAGGACAGAAATTACAATAATTTCTGCCTTCCACAGTGGAACTGGATTACAGCAATCTTGAGCAGAGGAAGAGGAGCAGACCATTCAGCCCTCGAGACTGTTCTGCCATGCTATTAGATTCTGGCTGATCTGTGTCTCAATTCAGTTACCCACCTTTGCTCCATATTCCTTGATCCTCTTGCCTAAAATTTCAACTGACCAGCAGCCACAGCCTTTTGGGTAAGAGAGTTCTGTTCACTACACTTTGTGTGGAAAGAAATGCTTCCTAATTTCACTCCTAAATGTCCCAAGCTCCAATTTCAGGATTATCCCCGATTCTGGATTCCCCCACCAGAGGAAATAGTTTGTCTGTATCTACCCCACCCGTTGCCATTTTAAAGACCTCAGTTTGATCACCCCTAAGCTTTCTAAACTCCAGGGAATACAAACTCAAGTTTATGCAAACTGTCTTTATTATTAACCCTTTAATATCATAACAAAAATAAATAGGCCGTGAAAAATATCCCAATAACCTTATTTACTTATGTACCTGAATAGAGCAACAAGATTAGTGAACATCCATAGAAACATAGAAAATAGGTGGAGTAGGCCATTCGGCCCTTCTAGCCTGCACTGCCATTCAATGAGTTCATGGCTGAACATTCAACTTCAGTACCCCATTCCTGCTTTCTCGCCATACCCCTTGCTCCCCCTAGTAGTAAGGACCTCATCTAACTCCTTTTTGAATATATTTAGTGAATTGGCCTCAACAACTTTCTGTGGTAGAGAATTCCACAGGTTCACCACTCTCTGGGTGAAGAAGTTCCTCCGCATCTCGGTCCTAAATGGCTTACCCCTTATCCTTAGACTGTGACCTCTGGTTCTGGACTTCCCCAACATTGGAAACATTCTTCCTGCATCTAACCTGTCTAACCCCGTCAGAATTTTAAATGTTTCTATGAGGTCCCCTCTCATTCTTCTGAACTCCAGTGAATACAAGCCCAGTTGATCCAGTCTTTCTTGATAGGTCAGTCCCGCCATCCCGGGAATCAGTCTGGTGAACCTTCGCTGCACTCCCTCAATAGCAAGAATGTCCTTCCTCAGGTTAGGAGACCAAAACTGTACACAATACTCCAGGTGTGGCCTCACCAATGCCCTGTACAACTGTAGCAACACCTCCCTGCCCCTGTACTCAAATCCCCTTGCTATGAAGGCCAACATGCCATTTGCTTTCTTAACCGCCTGCTGCATCTGCATGCCAACCTTCAATGACTGATGTACGACACCCAGGTCTCTTTGCACCTCCCCTTTTCCTAATCTGTCACCATTCAGATAATAGTCTGTCTCTCTGTTTTTACCACCAAAGTGGATAACCTCACATTTATCCACATTATACTTCATCTGCCATGCATTTGCCCACTCACCTAACCTATCCAAGTCGCTCTGCAGCCTCACAGCATCCTCCTCGCAGCTCACACTGCCACCCAACTTAGTGTCATCCGCAAATTTGGAGATACTACATTTAATCCCCTCATCTAAATCATTAATGTACAGTGTAAACAGCTGGGGCCCCATACAGAACCTTGCGGTACCCCACTAGTCACTGCCTGCCATTCTGAAAAGTACCCATTTACTCCTACTCTTTGCTTCCTGTCTGACAACCAGTTCTCAATCCATGTCAGCACACTACCCCCAATCCCATGTGCTCTAACATTGCACATCAATCTCTTGTATGGGACCTTGTCGAACGCCTTCTGAAAGTCCAAATATACCACATCAACTGGTTCTCCCTTGTCCACTCTACTGGAAACATCCTCAAAAAATTCCAGAAGATTTGTCAAGCATGATTTCCCTTTCACAAATCCATGCTGACTTGGACCTATCATGTCACCTCTTTCCAAATGCACTGCTATGACATCCTTAATAATTGATTCCATCATTTTACCCACTACCGATGTCAGGCTGACCGGTCTATAATTCCCTGTTTTCTCTCTCCCTCCTTTTTTAAAAAGTGGGGTTACATTGGCTACCCTCCACTCGATAGGAACTGATCCAGAGTCAATGGAATGTTGGAAAATGACTGTCAATGCATCCACTATTTCCAAGGCCACCTCCTTAAGTACTCTGGGATGCAGTCCATCAGGCCCTGGGGATTTATCGGCCTTCAATCCCATCAATTTCCCCAGCACAATTTCCCGGCTAATAAGGATTTCCCTCAGTTCCTCTCCCTTACTAGACCCCCCGACCCCTTTTATAACCGGAAGGTTGTTTGTGTTCTCCTTAGTGAATACCGAACCAAAGTACTTGTTCAATTGGTCCGCCATTTTTTTGTTCCCCGTTATGACTTCCCCTGATTCTGACTGCAGGGGACCTACGTTTGTTTTTACTAACCTTTTTCTCTTTACATATCTATAGAAGCTTTTGCAATCCGTCTTAATGTTCCCTGCAAGCTTCTTCTCATACTCCATTTTCCCTGCCCTAATCAAACCCTTTGTCCTCCTCTGCTGAGTTCTAAATTTCTCCCAGTCCCCAGGTTCGCTGCTATTTCTGGCCAATTTGTATGCCACTTCCTTGGCTTTAATACTATCCCTGATTTCCCTTGATAGCCACGGTTAAGCCACCTTCCCTTTTTTATTTTTATGCCAGACAGGAATGTACAATTGTTGTAGTTCATCCATGCGGTCTCTAAATGTCTGCCATTTAAGTACACATCTTCCAATGCTCACCTTATAAACCGCACTCTGAAATGAAAAGAAACCATTACCACAATAATTTAATCTTCATCTGTGCACTAACTAAATCTAACATACTCTTATGTATGCAACACCTTGTAACCAGCATTCTACCGCCACCAGAGGTCGTTTCTGTTGGAGTCCCAAGGGATCCCAGCATCCCTTGGGATGCACTGCATATAAGCAGGCCTCCCATGCTGTGCCAGCACTCGAGTCAGAAGAAAGAGATTAAGGTCACACTTACTCAAGTCTACAGTACTCAGTCACATTGCTTTATTTGAGATATATCACTTTCAAAATATGCTCATTCCACATCAGTTACAAGACCACACTCCTTCAAAGGAAAAAGGCATGCCCAAGAACATTATTGTCTCATCCAATTAATTTTCAAAAACAAATCAAATGTTCTGACAAAAGGGTCGAATGCTCCGACAAATGTTAACTTGCCTGTCCTCTTCAAAGAGACTGCCTGACTACCTGTTTCAGAAATCCAGCATTTTTCTTTTGATTCAAGATGTTTACTGCCTTAACTGCTTTGTAAACCTTGTACTGCCAGACGATCTGTCCCACCATTTAAGTTTTCAGTTTACACGGTGAAACAAACTCTGATATTACAATAATATAACTCCTCAGGAATTACTCATTAATCCTACACGACAGGATTATTTAGATTTTTTTTTTCAAAATGACTTCCGTTCTCAAAGTCTTCCATTTTTAATGCCCTTTCCATCATGCCAAATTTAGACTTTTATGAAGATATTCATTTTTTGCAGAATTATGATTACACGAGTGTGACTATCCTTCACAGATGCGGCCATTATTCAATAGTGTCAGCAGTCAATTTCATCACAAGTGCATCAAGACCAAACCCCAGCCCGCCCTCACCTGGTGGCCACACAAATGCAGGTCTGAAAACTGACCAGTTGGTGATTCAGATGGTACCAGCTTCTGCCACGTTTTCAGAAAACTGCACAAGTCATCTTACCCACAGCATCAATCCAAAACTTGCTGAATAAGTTCCCCCAGCCAGGTGCAAGAGATTGCATCACCAGGTTTCCAATAATAGAATACGAATCTAGGCCACAGCTGTGTTCTTACTATTACCCAGCACATTAGAAAGGAAAATAAATGATTATTGACACACAGGAGAATGTCAGGGGCATAAAGGTGCACGGCTCCTGTGCAAGAAGATTTTCAGTGCTCAAGACACACTTATGCTGGGAAAAATACTTTGAACCCAATGCCAGCACTCTCATGGGTCAGGGTCATGACACAAGCGAGCACACTCTAACCCACAACAATGTACCTGGATCAGTCAAATCTCAGAACAGCAAAACCTGCCATATACTGGACAGACTAATGCCCCACACCAGCTGTACCAAGTGAAGGTGTTAAATTAATGCCCAATTATGAGTATATTTATACTCATGTCCACTAGGAACTGGTAAGGGGAAATCAAACTATATTAGTTTAAAAATTGGGACCATCACTATGTTATTTCACCACAAAACAAACAGCTTAGCACCTTTATTAAAATAGCAACCAGAAGAATGTTATACAGATATTTCAACACATTCATATACCAATATCACAGTTTGATTTCACACTGCATTAACACCTTGCACTCAGGGTCAGCTGATTAAGACTTTCATTCTAATATCTGCACTGGATGTGAACCCTATTCCTAGAAATTAAAGTGTTCAAACACAGTCAACATCCTTGCCCTGAAAAATTTGCAGTAAAGGATGTACCTTGTACATCAACATACTGTGTTTAAGCATTGGATCCTCTCACCGAACAAAATGGCAATGGTCTACCGCTGCACCATTTTCAGTGGAAATCATGCAGAGAACCAAAGAACAAAATGGAAAGACTATAGGATATTAGAAGCTACACGTGGTCATTGTATACCATGGAAAATCTAACAAAGCGGTAAGTATTTCTAACCCTGCAAGTGCCTTTTATTTTGAAATTTCTCAAAAATAATTAGGGAAAGTCATAATGATTTTACTGAGCTTGGGAGGCAGCAACCTTAAACAATTACCACACCATAATATGACATCCTTGATGATTATCTTCTGCACCTCACAATATCCTGATATCTAAATCAAAGAGTGCTTTCTGCCATCTGGATTTTATTTACCCAACTCAAGTTACTATAAATGCCAATTCGTTTTTTTTTTCATTACATCCAATGTTGCCAGGCATACTAAATTGTCATCAAGTCTATTCTTAACAGAACAACTCGTTGGTTGGGCATACCATGATTAATAGTTTGTGCTGTGGAAGGCATGCTACCCTCAGTTATGTGCCAAGTACCGTCACGCTTAAGTGCTAATCACACGTTTACACATCATAGGAACTACACAATTAATCTCGGCCTGTCAATCAAAAAAACTGGCAAAAGGTCGCAGAGCTGCAAAGACTGCCCTATGTAAAATTCACCTTCTGCATGCCCTTGTCTAGAGAACCACACTTCAAATTAGGCTCCCTAAATCAGTGGTTACATAAGGGGATCCCAGGAGCTCTGCAATGCCATCTCTACATTTCTATATCTATTATTTCAGCTGCTCTGTGCAAACATGCAGTGAAGACATGTTTTTCCTTTAGGTGGTAAACAGACTGAGAGAAGATATGGGGTCCTCAGGGATGTGTTACTATTTGCAGGGACTCCCTTTTTGTAGAAAAACTCCAAAAACTACCAGATTAAGAGTGAAATGAACTACTTGCAGGGGTGGAGTTAGTTCCTATAAAAATAGCTGCTGACCAAGTAAGGATAAGGGAAGATAAAGTGGAAAAGGATGCTAAAACTAGTTCAGCAAATACTGAGCACCTACAATGTAATGAGAAACTCTGCAGCTACATTGTAATCGGCAATAATCCTTCCCAAGTTTAAAAAAACATCTACAACAGATATGATTAGAATAGATGTCAGTGAATGAGTACAATTTTATACTTCATGCTCTTCCTCAAAGGCAGAGCACAAGGGAAATTCAATGGTTCAATGCATGGGGGAGATGGTACTAAATGTTATAAAGATAACCACAAATCTGATTTACCAATCTTACTCATGCCTTTGCAGGGAGGTGGAGAGACACATCACTTCCCCACAGGAATGAACAATGAAAAAGAAATGAAAATCAGGGCTAGAGTTTCCCCAAGGCCATCCTCGCCACTAAACAGCCAATAATTATAGCAGCACTCCTCGCGAGTGGAATGGCACAAAGATGACCACAGTGGGGAAAAAAGTAATTTAAAAAATGCCTTCAGAAAATTTAAGCTACACATACTTTTAGCAACTAGTCAATTTCCTGTGGTGTTGTACATGGGGAGTCAAGACCATTTATAACCTTTAGGTGAAGCAGGGTTAGAGCACAGGTGATGACTAGTCCAGAGCATGCAAACATAATTTGGTTCCCATTTTACATACATACATTCTGCCCTTAATTTTATATTATCTTTAAATAGAAAACTTTACAGGACTTTGGGAGGCTGAGAGTTGGTTGCTGCACAGGAGTTTCTCTACAGTACAGGTGAAGGAACTAAAAGATAGAGGTGCTAAAATGTTGCCACTGGTGGGAGAGTATAACTATAAGTGGCAAGTTTACATTGGCAGGTTCCATCATAAATGTGATCACAGGAATTTATAATAGGAATGTTAACAGGAAATGCACAGACTCATGATTTTTAATCTATTAAAAGGGAGCTCCTGTAACATTTCACAAAGACCAAGCAGTGTCTTCAGATGAAAAGAAGTTGGAGGACAGTGAGGAGGGTTTTGGCTCTTGTGGGGGCAAGGTTGGGGCATAGGAGGAAGCAAGCAGTTGAACATAAGAAACAGGAGCAGAAGGCGGCCATTTGGCCCCTCGAGCTTGCTCCGCCATTCAATAAGATCATAATTGATCTTGGCCTCAACTCCACTTTCCTGCCCGCTCCCCATAACTCTAGACTCCCCTATAGTTCAAAAATCTGTCTATCTCCACCTTAAATATATTCAATGACCCAGCCTCCACAGCTCTCTGGCTGGGACAGAGAATTCCACAGATTTACGACCCTCAGAGAAGAAATCCTCCTCATCTCAGTTCTAAATGGCCGATCCTTTATTCTGAAACTAGGCCCTCAAGTTCTAGATTCCCCCACGAGGGGAAACATCCTCTCTGCATCTACCCTGTCAAGCCCCCTCAGAATCTTACACGTTTCAATAAGTTCACCTCACATTCTTCTAAACTCCATTGAGTATAGGCCCAACCTCCTCAACCTTTCTTCATAACACAACCCCTTCATCGCAGGAATCAACCTCGTAAACCTTCTCTGAACTGCCTCCAATGCAAGTATATCCCTTCTTAAATAAGGAGAGCAAAACTGAATGCAGTACTCCAGGTATAGTATCAGGAACTCTTGGTCGTGGGCTAGGATCTGGAATTCGCTCAGTTCTGGATCAAACAGGACAGTAAGGTGTGCAGGCCATGCAGATGTAATCAATCCCCATTTTAAAGTCAAATATTCCATCCTTATTGTTAAATTTCCATTATAAATTCCTGTATCTGCACTTATAATTGCAACGTCTATGTAAAATTGTCAGTGTAATTACATTCTCCTGCCAGTGGTGACACTGCTGCACCTCCAATCGGGAAGTATATGTATAATTACAGCACGTCAAGTTTAGATACGTAGTTTCCAATACAAATGTGCATACAGAATTTATAATGGGGGAAAGTTGACAGCATGTGTGCAGACACAAGATTTATAAATGTTAAACAGTGAGATATGGGAAAAGATACAAACTATGCACACAAGATTTTCCCATAGAAAATTGCTTAGTTAGGGATGGAGCTTGGGAATCCAATCCTTCGTTACTATATCTGGTAAAACACTACATGTGCTTAAAATGTGACCGGTACTAGGCAAAAATAGGGTGAAGAATTCAATGACCACTTAAACCATTTCTTTACAATAGAATCTAGAAAGGTAAGCACATGCAATTGCCTTTTTTCTAAAAAGAATGGAAGAAATGCCCCACAAAATCAGATTTGAGCAAAGTAGGAACCATTAGGTAAATCTAATCGCTATGGTAAGTAGTAACAGCACTTAGGAACATGGTGAACAACAAATGAGAGAACAAATTTTGGCAATCAGGTGGGAGGGTCATATGTACTATTTCAAGCACACACTCACCCCCACCCTCCATTAAAAAAAAAATCACAATGAGATTGTAAGCTCGGCTCAAGGTTAAGCAGGACATTCAGGCTGCACATTGTCCAGTACAGTCTGAATGAACAAGTTAGGGAGGGAGATGGAATCAGTGGCAAGGACACAGCTATTGGCCACAAAACATGGATTCTAGCTCATCCATAACTTGGTATCAAATAGGCAACAGTACAAGGTAATTGTGAAATCAAGAGAAATGGTGGAGAGGTAGAGCTAAATGTCACCAGAATACATGTACAAACCAACATTATGCCTTTCTGATAGTGGATGTAAAAACTTGAGCCTTTCCCAAGAAGCAGTTGGATGCCAGAATGATGACGATAAATCACGATAACTAGTGTACCAGTAGAGAGAATTTTAAGAAAGTTGGGACTCCCGAGATGGAAAGATTGTTAATTTGAAGATGCTGATCAAAAAAAAGGTATTTATTAAGAACTTTGCACTGGTCTTTACTAAAAGATAAGAATATCAGAGAATGTAGATCCTGAAGTGGTCGAGAACATGATGAACGATAATATAGGTACAAGAGTAAATGCAAGTGATTCAGAACACAGCAACAGAAATTTACACAGTTCTGAAGTGGAGGAATTCACTTCAGGAGTAGTGTTCGAGGCAGAAATTGTGTCAACATTCAAGATTATATTGGAAGGTAAAAGAAGGAAAAGGGGATAATGGGATATGGGAACACGGCAGCTAAATTATTTAGAACTATGCTCATGTGGAGAGTGAACACTGAATGGATTGGTCGGGCCAAATAGCTGGTTTCTATGTTAAACCTCTAGGATTTCCATTGTGGGGGATTGCAGGTATCGTCAGAAGGATGAACTAAATTGGCTGAAAGGACTAATATTTGCAGAGGACATAATCAAAGAGGCAAAAATGTAAATGAGGAAAAGAAGGGAGCCAAGGATAGAATATTGGGGTACACCAGAGGTGACTGCACAGGGTGGGAGGAAAAGTCAGTGCTGGATCTACGGTAGCTGCATTGGGACAGCTAGGAGTGGAACTATGCAAGGGCTCGACTATCAATGCATGAACAAACAAACTTGCACTATTGACATGGTTTAGTCTGCATCAGGAGCTCTGCACAACAGAATTGAATTCTACACTTGATCGGTTATGTATTTATCTTTTAGAACAAAATATGCAAACAGTCACAGCAGCCAAGCTTGTGTCACCACTGATTAACTTCCGAGCACCCAGCCGAATTCTTGGAGCCATAGAATGTTACTCACTCACCTCTGTTGAATGCGTGGGTCCACTTGTACTAACGGCAAGATGGCCTCCAGGACTTTACTGGCTGATCCTGGCAACATCTCGAGCACTTTTTTGTCAATCACCATTTTATCCACAATGGTTTTAAAGTACCGCAGCGCACTCACCACTTCCTTTTCCTGCTCCTCCAGCCGGTTTAAAGTCTGTAAAAAAACAAATTAAAAGAAAGTGTGCAATTCAGAAAACAGCTCGCATTTTTGAAAGTATCGTGCACAAAAAAGTCGAGGAACAATCCATTTGAGTATTTAACGCTCAGAAGATTTTAAATATAAATGCAATGCAAAAAAGGGCAAAGTAAGTATTGAAAAATTCAATTGCTTTTGCATTAAAAAGCGCATCTTCACATAAAGCTCACCTCTGCTGGCATTACATCAATACAAACAGTGTTAAGTACATTAGTGCTGCGCCCCACACTCGGGGCCCAGCTGCTGAATGTTATGGCTGCAGATGCAAACCATTTCCCGGTGCAAAATTTACCCTCCCGCCTCCATTATCGCCCGAAAAAGCCTCCAACCGAAAATCCAGTGCTCAAAAGCCAGGAAGTTATGCTAAACCTATATAAAACACTATTTTGGCCCCAGCTGTGGTATTGCGTCCAACTCCAGGCACCACACGTTAGGAAGGACACAACGACTTTGGAGAGAGTACAGAAGAGATTTCTTAGAAAGATTCCAAGGATTAGGGATTACAGTTAGGTGATTGGAGAAGCTGGGGTTGTTCTCCTTAGAGCAGAGAAGGCTAAGAGGAGATTTGATCGAGGTGTTTAAAATCATGAAAGATTTAGGTAGAGTAAATAAAGAGAAACTGTTTCCAATGGCTGAAGGGTCGATAACCAGAGGGAACCGATTTAAGGTGATTGGCAAAAGAACCTGAGGCAACAGGAGGAAAAACTTTTTTACGCAGCGAGTGGTTCGGATTTGGAATGCACCCCCTGATAGGGCGGTGGATAGAGATTCAATAGTAGCCTTCAAAAGGGAATTGGATAAATACTTGGAGAAAAGAGCGGAGGTAGTGGGACTAACTGGATTGCTCTTCGAAAGAGCCAGCGCAGAGTCGATGGGCCGAATGGCCTCCTTCTGTGCTGTACTATTCTATGATTCTATAAAGGCTTGTTAGCCCCAACAGGATTCACACACACACTAGAATGTAAAATAAATGCAATGTGCTGCCAACAAACCTAAAAGTAACCGGTCGCATTTCCTTTATTTTTTTTTGTCCCTTTGAGTTTTTTAATATTTTGGAGACTTTTGAACGTGGCAGGACAGGTTAACAGGCAGTTATAAAGCATATGGGATCCTGAACTTTATAAATCAAGGCTTAGAGTACAAAAGCCAAGAAGTTATGCTAAATCTATATAAAACACTAGTTTGGCCCCAGTGGAGTAGTGTGTCCAATTCTGGGCACCACAGTTTAGGAAAGACATGAAGGCTTTGGAGAGGGTGCAGAAGAGATTTATTAGAATGGTTCTGGGATGAGGGAACACAGTTACGTAGGCAGACTAGAGAAGCTGGGATTGTTCTCCTTGGAGCAGAGCAGTCCAAGAGGAGGCCTGATAAGAGGTATTTAAAATCATGAAGGATTTAGATAGAGTAAATAAAGAGAAATGGTTTCCAATGGCTGAAGGGTCAATAACGAGGGGGCACAGATTTAAAGGTCATTGGCAAAAGAACCAAAAGTGATCCGAGGGAAAACTTTTTAAAAAAATAAACATGAACGGTTTGGATTTGGAATGCACAGGACAAAAATGGTGGTGGATACAAATTCAATAGTACCCTTCAAAAAGGAACTGGATAAATACTGGAAGGAAAAATAATTGCAGGGATAAGGGAAAAGAGCAGGGGAGTGGAACGAACTGGATTGCTCTTCAAAAGAACTGGTGCAGACTTGATGGAGAGAATGGCCTCCTCCTATGCTGTACTACTCTGCGATTAGGTTATTTTGGCATTAAATGACTGACAATTTAACTGATGGTGACCCAAAGGTTTGTTTTCAAAGACACACAGTTAACAAGTAATCTGGAATAAAATGTCTATTATGCAATTGTCACGAGTGAAATGTTGAATCTGACCGTAGAACTTAACCAGCAGCTTTCTGGAGCTGTGTAGTCAGATACAGGTACCAGATAGTTTAACAGCTATGCCACATTTATGTAAAAGACAAGCACATGAAAGTTGAATGATCCACATTCATTAAATACCAGAATAACCCAATCTCTGAAATTCAAATAAAAATTCAAAGGGACCACAAAATGAGAAGAAAATCTTACATTTACAATTTTCAAATAGTTAAATGTAATGCTGGAATATAAAATTGACTTCTAATATTGAAACCTATAAAATTGCATGCTGAAGCAATGGAAACAAATGAGTATAATGAATTATCTACGTACAATGTTAAAGCCACCTTATGAACACAAGTTATAATACACAGTTCCAGTGCATTAAAACTGACAAGCAAATAAATGAATTTACCAAAGCTTGCTAGTGAGGTTTTGGCAACTGGTTCAAAGCCAACATTTAGTTGTAAAATTGATGACAGAAACACAAATAGATACACATTTTTGCTCAGCGTAAGTGAACATTGTGAAATCTGAAGACCTCAGGATGATTGCACGGAGGTCTTTTACACAAGACGACAATAAATGTGTTATTTTGACGGTGCGCAATAATGTATGCACAACTTAACTTGGCATGTATTCACTTAATTTTTTATTACTTAGCCTGATCCCTGTATGCCTTAATTAAAAGTTCATGCATATTAAAGTACATCTCCTATTGCTCACAGGACTGAATTAATTTGATGCGATGCATGACAGGGCTTATTCTCAACATTTGTACAAGTAAACCAATCAGCAGATTTAATAGTGCAGAGGGAGAGGAGCTTGTACGATAAATCAGTGAAAGAAGAATACAGAAGCAGAGCGACTGCATTGGCACGCAGGATGCTGCAACAGATTTATTGTGTACATCAGTTAGAAAGTAATCATTGAAGAGGAGAATTAAACTTTTGATGCATTCACAAAGTTTCTGAAGATTAGGAAACGTTAAACCAAGAATGCCTTTCTAAGGAACCACTATATAAGTGTTAGAAGATAGGAGATACTACCATGGAGGGACACAGGAAAATAAATCAGCAGGCACAAGATTAAAAACAGGAAAAGTGCATGTAAACAGTGACAACCCTCAGTAGTCCAGTGGTCTAGTCCATATACAAGAGTTTGCTGTTGTGAACTGCTTTTTGGGGCAGTTCCAATACCATACCAAGGCTGCAACAGATCAGTGGTGCAATCAAGGCTGAGCGCTGCTAAAAGTGCATGGTTTTCTGAAGCCATTGGTGAAACAAACTAGACAGGATCGTATCAGCTGCAGGCAGAGATCCTTTAAAGCTTCTTCCGTCTCCATTAAGAAATATGCACAAGTTCTATCCATCCATGTATGAGACAGCCAAGGACAGCAACTAATAAAGACATCAGGAACAGTGCTTGGAGATTGGTAACTTGCATTTGAGACTGCAGGAACCCCAGAAATAGTATATTTTGCACGTGATGGTAGGAACCCTAGAAATATAGAGCGCAAATTTGGCCAGGAGTTGCTCCGTTTTTTTTGGAGCAACTTGATTTTTTAAGTTTCGTTTTTTTTTCCAAAAGGGGGCATTACCAGCCACCTACGCCTGTTTTGGTCATTTAAGCCAGTTTGGACAGCTAATAGTTGCTCCAAACTAACTTAGGCCAGCGTATGTGGCCAATTGTGGTCGCACAGAAAACCCTTGCAGAGAGTTAAGAAATCAGCGCAGGTAGCCAGAGATTTGGGGGGGGGGGGGGGGGGCGGGAAAGGGAAGTGAGAGGACCTTGCAAAGCACTAAACACCTTAACAATATTAAAGCTTAAAAAAACATCAAAAATAATAAATAAATAAGAGTCCTGCCTCTGCCCCGGGAAGTCAGCGGGAGAACGCACCGACTGCAGCATGCAGTGGCAAACCCTTCGGCCAGGGCTAGGGGCGGTGGGTGGGAAAGCAGTGAACTGGCCACATACCCAAGAAGCAGCAGGCTAGGCTCGCAGAAAGAGGCTGACAGGAGGGAACTTAAAGGGGGGGGGGTGGCCGATTGCCAATGTTAGTCTCCCATTGCGCATGCGCGAACGCTCCAATGCACATACGCAACGCTGCTGGCTCTCTTTCAGCAGCACGGCCCTAGTTCCGCCCCCACTGCTTTTGCCACACCAAGCCCAAGGACGGTCCACGGAGCGGGGAGAATACAGAGCTACATTTTCGGCACCGTTTTCGGAACAGAAAGTCGGCACACCTCAGGCAAGTGCGCCGAAAAAAACGGAGGGACAAATTTGGGCCCATAATATCTAAGCTGACTTCTGGTACCTGAACATCTCTACTGCAGCCACACTTATAAGCTACCCAGAAGCCATTTTCATACCAGTATTGTAGCTTACCTTGCTCAAAACCCCAAATACTGTCTTCAGACAATCTAAATTCCTGAACTGATATGCATCAGGAAAACAATGCCTGGATCCACATATCCTTAATAAAAAGGTATTTAAGCAGAAGACTACTGCTACAAAGTCCCAAGTGGAAAACACTACACACAACCAAAGTAAAATGCAACATAAAAAGTGATGCTCCATTGCAAATTGCCACTGTAGCGGTGTGCATACCAATTGAAGGAAACCTGGCCAGTATTGAACTTTTTAAATAGGGACTATCAGGACTAGTATCTAGAATGACTGTTACTAGAAAATAATCAGCTGCTTATTAATAGTCCCATTGATGCATAAACAAAGTGGATCTTTTCTAGATGAACTACATTATAACAGGCAGTCTGCCTACAAAAATGGCAATTTCTCCTATTTTCAAGTAACAATTCATTCTTTTCTGGTGCATACTTTTTGGAGGAAGACATCACACTGAAAATATTCTTTTTCTGCCCTACCTTCCCCCCCACCCTTTTTAAGAATTGACCTTTTTTGGTCATGCTTCTGTGCTCCAAGTGAGAGCTCAGTACTGGGATGCAAATTCCTTGAAGTTTTCAATACAGAATCATCAATACAATGACAAAAAAGATCCTCACTCCCCATTTCTGGACCAATTAGCTGCCTTCTCTCTGTGCTTAGCAGTCTTGGCTAGACTTTACTTCATGTCAGTTCTGCTATGATAATCAAACGCTCTTGCATAATGAAATGCGATCCTGCCAAAGACACTGAATGCAGCAGTTGAGTCCATCAGTAACAGGAAATGCCTTGCGGCTGACTAAATAAAATGGCAGCCTCAGTGGCAAAGTTTGAATTAGAAAGCGAGAAAACCCGTAACGAGACTATTAAACATGGGGCCACAGAACAGGAAAGTTACACAACTAACTTAGAACATACTGAAAGCACAATTATTTCTGAAAAACACACAATTTAATGACTATGGACTGTGACAACAGAATGCAAATGTTTCCTCATCTTTAATTCACGTACCTTGTAAATGAAAGAAAATAATTATTTATAAAGAAAATTTTCACATTACACTTTTTTGTACAATGCATAGAACGAGGAACCAACCTTGTTTGGAGGTTTTTCTGTGCTAGTCTTAATAGTTATTTCCACTGGTTTTCCCTTTTTTGATGGAGTTCGTTTTATTTTAGGCGAATGGAATTTGTCCATCAACTTCATGGTGAATGACGTCAGGTGGGAGCGTTGGGAATCTGGAAGAGTAAAGGAGCACATAGTAAACAAACGAGTACTCTACTAACAAAACACCATCATAGGGCAGTCCCTCGAGTCGAGGATGACTTGCTTCCACGTCAAAAAGTTCACAGGTGTTTCAATGAAGGACCTAAAATTCCAGATCTGAACTAAATCTTGAAGGGTGGAAGATGCCTGTGCGTGGATTTTTTTTTAAACGTGTGATGACCGTTGCACACCAGCCACCACACGGGCTTGACAGAGCTAGGTCTTGGCCCAGTAGCAAGGATTAACCAAAACGACTAGAGACCAGCTCTGCTGCAAGGACCCAGTGCGCACACATATTGCAGTGTGGGCTGGCCTGTGCTGCCCCTGGGCCCTCACCTCTTCTGGGCCCCAAACTCACGCCTCTCCTGGACCCCGATCACGTCCCTCTACAATGTCTCGCAGCTCCTAACAAAACACGGACTGGCCATTTATCCCACACCCATTTTTGTCATCATTGCCTACAAACCATTCACTGAACACCAAACACAATTCATGGGGTGAAGCAGTGAGAGATGCTTCACTGTAAAAGGTACTGTATAAATGAGTACATCTTGTGTCTGCAAGTGTTGAAGACTGCGGAACAGAATAATTAATAACTTGGATTAATATAGCGCCTTTAACATAGTAAAAGGTCCCAAGGCACTTCACAGGAGTATTATGCGATAAAAATGTGACACCAAGTCGCACAAGTAGAAATTAGGGCAGGGCCTTGGTCAGAGGTATGTTTTAAGGAGCGGCTCGAGGGAGGAAAGAAAGGTCGAGAGGCGGAGAGGTTTAGGCAGAGAATTCCAGAGCTTGGGGCCTAGGCAACAGAAGGTACAGCCACCTATGGTGGAGCGATTACAATCAGGATGCTCAGGAGGGCAGAATTAGAGGAGTGCAGACATCTCGGGGGCAGGGGTTAGAGGAGATTACAGAGATAGGGAGGGGCGAGGCCATGGAGGGTTTTGAAAATAAGGATGAGAATTTTAATGAGAATAAGTTAAGTATGAGGACCAAAGCCATAGCGAGTATGAAAATGGAAACATTTCATTTTAGAGATCAGTACATCGAAAAGTCGGTGTCAGACTCGCACCATTACTGTCACTGTACAATTAGTTGGATGGAGACAAGACTTCAAGCAACACAAGTTGGATGTTACTTTTTTCTCCAAGTATTGTCTGCACTTTACTGCATGATTACAAAGAATGTACAGCACAGAAACAGGCCATTTGGCCCAATTGGTCTACATCAGTGTTTATGCTCCACACGAGTTTCCTCCCACCCTACTTTATCTAACCCCATCAGCATACCCTTCTGTTCTTTGCTCGTGTGTTTATCGAACTTCCCCTTAAAAAGCATTTCTGTTATTCACCTCAACCACTCCGTGGTAACACGTTCCACATTCTCACCAACCTTTGGGTAAAGAAGTTTCTCCTGAATTCCCTATTGGAATAATTAGTGACTATCTTATAATGATGGCCCCTAGTTTTGGTTCCCCCCACCCCACCCCAAGTGGAATCATCTCACATCTACAAAAGCAAAATACTGCAGATGCTGGAATCGACCTGAAACGTTCTTGGTTTTTCTCTCCACAGGTGCTGTCTGACCCGCTGAAATTCCTAGCATTTTCTGTTTTTATCTTTACATCTACCCTATGTTTTCCTCTACCAAGCAGTCTTAAAACATCAAATGCCCAAGATACCAGGGCAAGATCCAGATTGCTTTCAATACAATAAAACACAGATCAGTGAACAGGATATTTACTGGCCTTCTGTTACAAACATGTTTCATTTTAATAACAAAGTCTTGAGGTAATAAAACACGTTAACTGGGCTTGAAACTAATCTAAATATGTGGATCGTATTTTATGTTGCAAAATTGCTTGGTGTCTGCACCAGTTACCTTGAAGTCATTTATGATGCATCACGGATGCACGAGAAAGGTTCTGGAACATAACAGCTTACGCATATTGAATAATTCTGTAATGCTGCTACAGCTCCTCAAAGTCTAGTGGATGTAGTTAGATATGGAGTTATTCAAAGAGAGAACTGGGTGAATATTAACCACCATTTAGTTCTAAATAACAAGCCACGATCAAAAATTCTGGCAGCAGTGTTAAGTTTGTCTTAAAGTTTGCTCTACAGTCAAAGTTTTTTTTTACCTTAATGGCTGATGATACTTGTTCGGTAGACTATTGCACCACTACACAAGCACCTCATCAGGGAGGTCGACAGAGGTTTTATGCAAAGATGAGAAAAAAAAGACTTGCATTTATATAGCGCCTTTCACAATCACCGGGCGTCCAAGAAGCATTTACAGCCAATGAAGTACTTTTGGAGTGTAGTTACTATGGTAATGTAGGAAATGTGGCAGCCAATTTGCACACAGCAAGCTCCCACAAACAGCAATGTGATAATGACCAGATAATCAGTTTTAGTGATGTTGGTCGAGGGATACCAGCGATAGCTTCCCTGTTGTTCTTCAAAATAGTGCCATGGGATCTTTTAACAACCACCGGAGTAGATGAGGTTGTCGGTCTCATCCGAAAGACGGCACCTCCAACAGTGCAGCACTCTCTCAGCACTGCACCAGAGTGCCAGCCTAGATTTGTGCACTCGTCTCTGGAGTGGGACTTGAGCCAACAACCTTTTGCCTCAGATCCAAGGTTGCTACCCGCTGAGCCATGGCTGACACAGATGTAAATACTGGGATATCATTTCATTCTATGCACTCAGTGGTAGCATCAAGCACTCAGGCCAGCTATGGCTCAGATGCAGAGTAACATTCCACCCCCCTACATGACCCACAAAAGCCAACTTTAGAATATTGGCACAAAGCCACCATCGTGCATTTTCTATTCCCCACACCAGCCACTTTCAATGACGTAATGCATTCTCTTGCACTGTGGGTTCCTGCGCACTCATTTTACGTGGAATGCAGTTGCCATTTTCATCTCAAACACAGGTAGTTTAGTGACAGATCCTCAAAGGGCCAATGAGGGGAAAAAATACAATTATCCAGATTAGGGCCAGCCAGGAGTCCTTATACAAGGACACATTAGCTCCAACCCAGGTGAACAAAATAGAAGCACCAAGTTTGAAGTCAGATAATTAAAAAAAACATTAACAGGGCAGTGCCAAATTTTCCTGTGGCTCTGAAGCTTTGGCCAACATCATAAGGACATAAGAAATAGGAGTAGGCCATTTGGCCCCTCGAGCCTGCTCCGCCATTCAATAAGATCATGGCTGATTTGATCATGGACTCAGCTCCACTTCCCTGCCCGCTCCTCATAACCCTTTACTCCCTTATCGCTCAAAAATCTGTCTCTCTCCGCTTTAAATATATTCAATGACCCAGCCTCCACAGTTCTTTGGGGCAGAGAATTCCACAGATTTACCACCCCAAGAGAAGAAATTTGTCCTCATCTCAGTTTTAAATAGGCAACCCCTTATTCTGAAACTATGCTCCCTAGTTCTAGATTCGCCCATGAGGGGAAACATCCTCTCTGCATCTACCTTGTTGAACCCCCTCATTATCTTATATGTTTCAATAAGATCACCTCTCATTCTTCTGAACTCCAATGAGTACAGGCCCAACCTGCTCAATCTTTCTTTATAAGTCAACCCCTTCATCTCAGGAATCAACCTAGCGAACCTTCGCTGAACTGCCTCCCATGCAAGTATATCCCCCCTCAAATAAGGAGACCAAAACTGTACGCAGTACTCTAGGTGTGGCCTCACCAATACCCTGTACAGTTCTATCCCCCTTGCAATAAAGGCCCACATTCCATTTGCCTTCCTGATTACTTGCTGTACCTGCATATTAACTTTTTGTGTTTCATGCACAAGGATCCCCAGGTCCCTCTGTACTGCAGCATTTTGTAATTTTTCTCCATTTAAATAACAATTTGTTTTTTTATTTTTTCTGCCAAAGTGGATAACCTCACACTTTCCCACATTTTTGCCATCTGCCAAATTTTTGCACCCGTCTATATCCCTTTGCAGATTTTGTGTATCCTGCTCACAATTTGCTTTCCCACCCATCTTTGTATCAGCAAACTTGGCTACATTACACTCGGTCCCTTCACCCAAATCATTAATATAGGTTGTAAATAGTTGAGGCCCCTGCACCTCTATAGAAAAGAGAAGGCTCAGAGGTGACTTGATGGAAGCCTTTTAAGTGATGAAGGGGTTTGATACGGTAGACGTAGAGAAGATGTTTCCACTTGAGGGGGGGGGGGGGGGACGAAGAGAAGAGACACCAGAACTAGGGGCTATAAATACAAGATAGTCATGAATAAATCTAATAGGGAATTCAGGAGGAATGTCTTTACTCGGAGAGTGGTTAAAATGTGGAAATCACTACAATAAAATAATTGAGGCCAACTTGCATTGATGTACTTAAGGAGAAGCTAAACATAAGGGAGAAAGGAATAGATGTTATGTTGTTAACTAAAGGGTGGGAGAAGGCTCGAGTGGAGCAAAAACACTGGCATAGACCCATTGGGCCAAATAGCATGTATCTGTGCTGTAAATACTATATAGAATCATAGAATGGATATAGCACAGAGGAGACCATTCAGCCTGTCGAGCACTTCAGCTAGTTCCACTCACCCGCCCTTCCCCGTAGCCCTGTAAAAAAATTTCCTTCATGTACTTATCCAATTCCCTTTTGAAAGTCACGTTCGAGTCTGCCTCCACCACCCTTTCAGGCCGTGCATTCCAGATCCTAACCACTCGCTGCGTGAAAAAGTTTTCCCTCATGTCGCCTTTGGTTCTTTTACCAATCACCTTAAATCTGTGTCCTCTGGTTCTTGACCTTCCGCCAATGGGAACAGTTTCTCTCTACTCTGTCCAGACCCCTCATGATTTTGACCACCACTATCAAATCTCCTCTCAACCTGCTCTAACATGTAATACGGTGTAATATTAGAACCGCCTACCAAAAGTCATGATAAAATTCAATCAAGTTATTAACACACATGAATTATTACCAACTCACAAGCAGCTGTAACTTAGACTTGTAGCAGACAGAGTCTGTCCCAAGTTATACAACGCAAGGGTGAAGCATGCAAAATGCAAATCCTGTCGCTGAGTCAAAGTTACACATCAGCTATAAAAGGCACTCAAGTAGATCTTCTGCATATCACAGAAACCACAGAAATGAACAGTGCCTGGCCATCCATCTGCAGTGAAATCTCAACAGATCAGCAGTGTCACATTTAACTGGAGCACAGTGCAGCAGTGCCATCATCCATCACATATTCCACAGGAGTAGTCAAACTAGCACTGCACCCTTGTCAGTATATACCCTTACCTAAACTGCCAGGTAACAGGGACACAGCCAGCTTGCTTGGTAAGGCCATCCAACAGAACAGAGATGCAACATAGATGGCCCTTCACAATCACCTTTCTGCACAGGAACTAAATGACTAGTCAGATCATATTCAGAATATCACATGACAGCTCGTGTGAATCAACAATCGCAACACAAATTATCTGCCTGTGGTCTGATTAACACAAACACCTAGTTAGCACGCCACAGAAACTAACTACAGCACCTCGATCAAAAAGATCACAATGCAAAATCATCCTTCCAATATTAAACTACAGCTCCATCATAGCTAGCAAAAACACTGCAGGACATCGAGATCCTTGTACTTACCGACCTTCCACCTACAGTGGCCAAACACTTAAGAAAGCTATCTACCTATCGGAGACTTAATTCTGTGTTAGACCATGCATTCTCAAAGTTTGTCCAAAATGCAAGTGTACTGAAACACTGGTCAGAGGCCTTGTGCATCACTGCTTTTACTGAGAACGATACAAGAGCAACCGGTACAGTGCACAGATGATGTTTTATGCCAAGAAGAATGTTGGCACCAAGAAATAGTATTTTGAAATGATGAGGTATTTTCAGCCAAGCCAGCACACTGCATATGTATCTAAACATTCCTGGATTTAGGCCAGCCTACTCTGTACTCAGACATTTCCCACCTATAGCAAATAAGCTTGAATGGAATGGAACCCAAGTTGCGTGAAAAGCACTCACACAGCGAGTGACTTCACCCCATTCATAGTGTATAATGCAACTTCCCTTCAATTCAGATTAACAACTTGTATTTATATAGCACCGTTTAACGTGGTAAAACAGCCCAAGGCGCTTCACAGGAGTGTTCGAAGACAAAAAATTAATTTGGCACCGAGCCAGGTAACAAAAAATTACGGCAAATGACCAAAAGCTTGGTCAAAGACATAGGTTTTAAAGAACTTCTTGAAGGAGGAAAGAGGAAAGAGCAAGGCGGAGAGGTTTAGGGAGGGTGTTCCAGAGCTTAGAGCCTAGGCCACCAATGGTGGAGCAGTTATAATCAGGGATGCTCAAGAGGGCAGAATTTGAGGAGGGCCAACATCTTTGGAGGGGGGGGGGGGGGGTAAAACCTCAAATATGGCAGCCAAAATACAGTTCAGTAATATGCTTCCCTTCCCTCCCCCCCACCCACATATTGTTCATCTAAATGACCACGTGCCAGGTGCGGCTCAGTGGGGAACATCCTTGCCTGAATCAGAAGGTTGTGGGTTCAAGATCCACTCCAGAGACTTGAGCACTAAAATCTAGGTTGACCCTCCAGTGCAGTACTGTGGGAGTGCAGCACAGTCGGAGGTGCCGGCTTTCGGATGAGGCGTTAAACCGAGGCCCCGCTTGCAATTGCACTCCGCTTGCATTGAGGGGTGGTAAGGCCAATTCTGCGGCGGGAGCAGGACTTCCACACTGGGGGCTAAAATTCTCTGCCCCAGAAGGGAGCCTGTGCGGGGAGGCAGAGGGAAGATGAGGGGAGACGGGAGTGGTGGAGGTGGGGGGGGGCAGAGAAACCCAGGGCCGGGGACAGGAGGGGCCACATTGCAGCGAAGGTCTGGGGAGGGGGGGGGGGGGGCGAAGCGTGTTGGAGGGGCAGGTCTGGGGGCTCTGTGCCTCGGTGCGGGGAGTGTTCAGAGTTGGGTGGACGGGTTAACTGCGCAGATGGCGGTTGGTGGATGTGGTGTGGTTGGCGTCGCGGGGGCGTGGCCGGGGCTGGGGGCTCGACATCCGGGGGTGTTCGGCATTTGGGAAGGATTCTGACGGGACGGGACGGGGGGGGGGGGGGGGAAGTGTTCCCGGTGTTGGGTGGGTCCAGAGCCAGGATGGTGGCACGCTCTTGGGATGGGGGGTGGGCTGGGATTGGGAGAGTCTTCTTCACTCGGGGAGTTGTTGGCCTGTGGGGTTCCCTGCCACGGAGAGTTGTTGATGCCAGTTCATTGGATGTGTTCGGGAGGGAGTTGGATGTGGTCGTTGTGTCTGGGGGAGTCAGGGGGGTGTGGAGGGGGGGGGGGGGGGGAGGTGCTGGGGTGGGTGATCAGCCATGATCTTGTTGAATGGCAGTGCAGGCTCGAAGGGCCGAATGGCCTACTCCTGCACCTATTTTCTATGTTTCTATGTCCCGTTTGCTCTCAGGTGCACGAAGATCACAGGGTAGTATTGAAAGAAGAGTAGGGGAGGTATCCCCGGTGTCCTGGCCAATAGTTAATCCCTCAATCAACATCACAAAAAACAGATTATCTGGTCAATCATCACATTGCTGTTGGGAGCTTGCTGTACACAAATTGGCTGCCGCATTTCCTACATTACAACAGTAACAATTCAAACAGTACTTTATTGGCTGTAAAAGCGCTTTGGGTCATCCAGTGGTCGTGAAAGGCACAATATAAATGCAAGTCTTTTTTTTCATATAATCAACATGGTTAACACACATGCAGTCTTGGTATGTGGCGTTGCAAGAAACCCAGAGCGAGATCAAAATACAAGTCTATAGGGAAAGGGGTAAGCAATATGGTATGTAAAAGAATGAATGCTATGCCTAAAAAGGAAGATATTTCGCAAACACTGGACAATTCTGTGAAAGGGTGGCTCTGTCAATGGGTAGAGGGACACGCTGCTTCGGATAAACAGGAACACAAGAGCAGGCTGAGAGTGTGGGAAAGAGGAAGGCAGGAAGCCTGGATGACTGCTGCTTTTGCCTTCTGGGTCATGGAAGCTTGATTATAAGTGGATCAAGCCACAGCTCATTGGATACATGTTGGGGAGAGAGAGATAGAGATAGAGATAGAGATAGAGATAGAGATAGAGATAGAGATAGAGATAGAGATAGAGATAGAGATAGAGATAGAGATAGAGATAGAGATAGAGCGAGAGCGAGAAACTTAAAATGATGTAGCTTTCAAAACAAGTACTTGGGGAAAAGACTAGGAACAAAATTCAGAAATGTATGACATTTTTAAATATACAGAACAGTACACTTTATAAATACCCACAGCTTCACAAAAGGTTATCTAGTGTGAGCAGTTTAGAGAACGCTGGAATTTTGGATCTAAAATTTCAAAGTACAAAACCATGTGTTTTCTACAGGGCTCCCGAATGTCCCCTGCATCAGTTGCACTTTGCAGAGGGGCAACCTGATCCTAGGTCTCTCCCGAAGCAACATAAAATCATCTGCTTAAGGGCACAGGAGGACCCCAGGATTGGCTATCCCATCAAATTTCCCTTCCTTATTAAAATTAAACAACCCTTGGCCTTTTTTAGCATGGCACTGATCCACTGCTGATTGGGAAATAGGACCCCACATGGCTGAAAGCTGATCTCAACTCAGCAGTGCAATAACATTCAGCAACGGGAGAGAAAATCACCAACATTTCCATCTCCAACGTGCTCCTTTATTGCTATTTCCAAGCTTTAAAAAAAACAATTGTGGCCATAATTAGCTTCTGGAACACTCAGTTACAAAGCTATCAAGGGAAAATGTGAATATTTTAACAGCACCACAACATCCAAAAAGGGTTAAAGGACTTCAAGACTGCGCACACGACTGTGGGTACATTCTTCCTTCAAGTAGGCTGCAACAATTATTTTTCAACGTGTTTTTACCTGCCCCTGCGCCCAAGGGAGCTATTTTTCCCCTTGAACAGATTTTTTTATTTGCCTCCCGTAGATCATTACTGTTTATTTGGTGGGGAAAATGTGAAATCTTTTGTATGGACTTCTGAATGCTTGGCAGTGATTTCAAAAGTCACCACAACATATTTTGTATATCACATCATAAGTGCTTTTCTTTCTTTTATATCCTTCATTGCTTCAAACAGGATATCATTTTTATTTACGAAGGTAGCATCATTACTACTGTAATCACAGAAGGTAATGCTTAGAGGATCACTCTGCATATTAGATTGAAGAAAGGCAACATTATGCACCGACATAATTACATTTTTACTAAGATTTGAAAGCAATTATTTGTACGTGGACCTTGTCTACTAACTATAGGACTATATTGCTAACAATTGCAAACTTATCGAACCAGCAATGATTATCTTGAAATATAAGTAACAACATTGGTTTGCTGTTACAATAGTAAACCTTCATTGTGAAATGTCTCAATTAATTTGGGAGTAGCATGTCTACTAAACAAATCCAAACCCTAAAGATCATGGTCCCAAGTTTCGCCATGATTTGCTCCTGATTTTTTAGGAGCAACTGGTGTAGAACGGAGTATCTTAGAAATCGGAATTCTCACCATTTAGTTTGCTCCAGTTCTAGTCAGTTAGAACAGTTTCACTTTGGAACAGAATTTTTTTTTCAAAAAGGGGCGTGTCCGGCCATTTACGCCGGTTTTCAAAGTTTCGTCAGTGAAAACTTACTCCAAACTAACTTAGAATGGAGTAAGAGAAGATTTTTGTACGCTCGAAAAAACCTTGTCTACACTTTAGAAAATCAGGTGTAGGTTACAAATCAGGCGTCAGGAATGGGGGGGGGGGGGGGGGGGTTTAAAGGGAAGTTTACAAACATTAAACACTTCAGTTTTACAAATAAAGAGCCATCATCAATAATAAATGATAAAAACATCAATAAATCAATCAAAAAAATTAATAAGAAATAATTAGAAAAAAAAATCAATAAATAAAACATTTTCTGCTTACCGACTGCAGCACCGGGAGCCCTCCAACAGCGTGCTGGGATGACCCCCCCACCCCCAGTGTGTGTCTGTCAGTGTCTCTATCTCTCTGTCTGAATGTCTGTCAGTGTCTGTGTTTCGGGGGGGGGGGGGGCGGTGGGGAAAGGAGATGGGGGGGGGCCGTGGGAAAAGGAGATGGGGGGGAGCACGGTGGGGAAAGGAGATGGGGGGGGGGGGGGGTGCGGTGGGGAAAGGAGATGGGGGAGGGAGGCTGAACGGGCCGGCCCGAGTCTTCGGGCAGGGCCCATCCCCAGCACCAGATTTACAGGTCGTTAGGCGTTGGGTCGGTGGGGAGCGCGGGTCGGGGGGTGGGAGGGAGGTCGGTTCGGTTCGGGTTGGGGGGGGGGGGAAAGAGAGGGAGAGGGAGGTCAGGTCGGGGGGAGGGAGGGAGGGTCCAGTCGGCCGGGGGGGGGGTGGGTCGGTCCGAAGATGGGGGAGTCAGGTCGGGTCCAGGGGGGATCGGGAGTCGGGTCGGGGGCGGGAAGTGGGAGTCGAGTCGGGTCGGGTCGGGAGGAAGCAGGAGCTGGCCATGGGAGGAGCATTTTTCACGCAGACCCAGTGAGGCCATTCGGCCAGGGCTAGGGGCCTCGTGCTTCGGGCCCCTCCCACACAGTTTTGGGCGCCTGGAGCTACTGCACATGCGCGCCCACTATAGCGCGCATGTGCAGAGGTCCCTGCACTGTTTTCGGCGCAGGGACCTGGCTCCGCCCCGACAGCTCATGCTGCGCTGCGCCGAGGGCCAGCAGGGAGCTGGAGAATCTGCAAGTTTTTTTTTGGCGCACCTTGTGGCGTGAAAAACGGGCATCCAGGTCGGGACTGCGCCGTTCTAGGCGCGGCTCGAAACTTGGGCCCCATAAGTTAGAGCTGGAAGGTGGGAGTTCAGAGTCACAATAACAGCAACAAAGTGGAAACAAAATAAATCTCATCACGAAGGAGGGGGGTCGGGGGGGAATTTAAAAGACATCCATCAGCCCAGTCATTGCTGGCCTGAAATTACCCCATTGCATTGAACTTCGAATCTTTGTCCTCATCTACAAATCCCTCCACGGCTTTGCTCTGACCTACTACAACAACCCCCTCCAGCCTTATGCCCCTTCCCGTGCACTGACTCGCCATATTTAATATGTCTCTTGTCTTGCACCCCCCACTCCCCAATCCCCAATCACTGGTGGCAGCCATCTTGACTCTAAAACTCCCTCTATAAACTCTTCCACCACCTTTAAAAGCTTCAGAGAACTTGTCTTCCATCGAACTTTCGGTCACCTCTCAGCTCTCCCACAACGGATGATATCTATTTCTTTCTTACTCTTTTAGAAGTTTTCCTATTTTAAAGGGTACTATTTAAATGTAGGCTGTTTAAATTGTTGGTTCTTTCAAGGTTTGCCAACACAGAGCAGACTGTTTCACGTGACAGTTTATGCCTAAAGCGGATAAGTTACTTCACATGGCGCACATTCTCCACGAGAAAAACTGATGCCCTCGAGTGATCAACAAGCAGCAATCTCACGAAACTGCGGAAGCAAAACTTAAAAACTATCCAAATGCCCCACCCTCAATGAAATTACTGCCTGAAAACCACACCTGGCTATCCATTATTCTGTGGCGTTGTATGGCAGTTTTATTAACACTTGCTCAGCGATTTTGTCAAAGCAAGTATTCTGATGAATCAACATAAAATGTTACGCTTTTCCTGAGAATCATCGAAAGCTAGGAAGAAGTGACCCAGTGTTACAAGTTTATCAAGTAATCATCTGCAATTGAACACCAGAAATTATTTGTATTTATTGCCTCTATTTGTAAAATCAGCACCATTTACAAAAAAATCCATCTCAATTGTTTCCTCCCCTCAATTGAGGGACGTTCTGTTGAAAAGGTTGAGATGCTAACACTGACAAATGGAATAGCATCAAGAATTCCTTGGTCAGTTATAGCAAGTTTTTCCAGTCAAGCTCCGTCTATTCTGCTCCAAAGTGCCTTAGTCCCAAGTTCAAAGTAGCATTCATTGGTACAACCCAAGTCTGCCATTTTCAATTTCCCATATCAGAGGTATAAGCAGCAGTCAAAATGAGGCAATTTTCTGCTGTTGGCCCGTGCCCACAAGTATCTATCTTGCTGTAAGGATCCAATGTGAGTTTGGAGAGCGTCAATCAAGGAAAACCATTGCACCATCAGTAGAGTTTGGAATTGAATTCTGGCCCAAACATGCACACACAATGTGCTACTTTACTGTTACCAGTCCTCTACTTGTAATCATTTTCATCAGTATTGCATTTAAATGAGAATTGTCCTATGTGGTAATGCCACCGATTCACTACTGGAGTGGTACTTTTAGATCAATTTTTCTCAATCTTTTTTTTTTTAAAAAGAGCATTGGAAGTTTAATCACCTGTTGTAATAGCTTTTCAAAGCTCCATATATCAATTTAAATTTTCAAACTTCAGCTTGACTAACATTTGGTAGTCACCCCCACAGGAAAGAAAGGAGCTCTGATGAAAGATCATGGACCTGAAACGTCAACAGTTTCTCTCTCTCTCTCCACAGATGCTGCCTGACCTGAGTATTTCCAGCATTTTGTTTTTATTTCAGAT
Organism: Pristiophorus japonicus; assembly: GCF_044704955.1. NCBI lineage: Eukaryota > Metazoa > Chordata > Chondrichthyes > Pristiophoridae > Pristiophorus > Pristiophorus japonicus. The sequence goes on from NC_091996.1 coordinate 18,296,452, forward strand.
TTCTAGCATCCACAGTTTTTTGCTGCGAATGCAAGCTTCTTTCAGTCAATAATGGCAATCCATTAATGAAATGTAACCATCAAGTCTTAGAAATTCCGCACCAAGTTGTGGAATAATTTAGTTTACTTTCAAATTCACAACACAATGCCTCTGAAGTATTGAGACTCATTCCTGCACCTACAGGAGAAATATGCTTTCTTAATTTACCATGAGAACACAACCAACTTTCAGAACCAGCCAGGACTCCCAATATAAATCCTTTCAGGAGCTTAAGACAGCTGAAGTCTGGGAGTACAATACTTCCAAAGCTCAGTTTGTGACTTTCAAAAGTAATTTATTACTAGAATTAATGTGGAGAATCTCTCTGTGGACTGACTGCAACTCCCTTGTCCTTCCCCTCCCCATCTTTATCCACACTTGAGCTGCAATTCACATGAATCAAGAAACTGTATTTGAAGCACAGTACTTGGGAGTTATTTAACCCAAAAAGCAGATTTGGATTACGCTAGTATAAATGCTCAAGCAACCTTTCTACCAAAAAAGAGGGAGCATAATTCAGGCAGGTAATTTAGTATCAAACCCTTGAACAGAAGCAACCATTTATCAAGCCACTAAAGGTCTCATCAAATTAGGTCTCACCATCAGGATGTGAAGTAACCAATTTCTGTAAGAGCAGCAGCAAAAAAAATTAAGGTGTCAGTTTTAGCCGAGTGAGACTTCGCCCATTTTCAATTCTTCTTTCGAAAGTGAACAGAACAAATAAAAAGATGGGGATAGGTAGCGAGTTGCAGCAACAGGGTGGGGCTCAAAACCTTTGCTTTCGCTAAAGTTTTCTCCCTCTCTCAATAGGTCTCTGCCACAGCCCAAAAACAAGAGAATCTGCTCCCAAAACTCCACGAATCACACACCTGGTAAAGAGGCTGCTCATGCTTACCTGCAATAACAAGGCTGAATTGGGGGAAGGAAAATATCACCAACACTTCTCATAGATCGTAGAAAATCGAGACTCAGAAGGAGGCCATTTCGGCCCATCGTGTCCGTGCCGGTCGAAAAAGAGTTAGCTTGCCTAATTCCACCTTCCAGCACTAGGTCCGTAGCCCTGTAGGCTCTTTAAGTGCACAACCAAGTACCTTTCAAATGTGATGATGGGTTCTGCCTCTACCACCCTTTCAGGCAGTGAGTTCCAGACCCCCACCATCCTCTGGGTGTAGAAATGTTTCCTCATCTCCCCTCTAATCCTTCTACCAATTACTTTAAATCCATGCCCCCTAGTTATTGATCCCTCTGCTATGGTGAACAACGATCAGTATGAAAATTCCTGAGGTCACTCCAGCGAAGTAACATTACTACATCCAGTAGAGTAGAAAATGGTTACAGGAATAGAAATGACCATTGTGCAAAGTTGATATGCATTACCAAATATAAGAGGAGCACTCCGCTTTCGGACTGTTGCAAACAAGTCAGTTTCCAGGCATCGAGGCCACAGTCTACATTATTTTAATTGCACAGTAGTTTGGGTAATTTCTGCCAATAAGTCAGGTCAAACTTGGTTGCAGTTACTGAATTAAAAAAGTCAACTGCTGAGCCCTTTAAAAATATTATTTTACTAAAAATACAAGTCTTGGAATCATACAGCACAGGAGGCGGCCATATGGCCCCTCATACCTGTGCCAGCTCCTTGAAAGAGCCATCCAATTAATCTCACTCCCCTGTTCTTTCCCCATAGTCCTACAATTATTTTCCTTTTCAAGGATATATCCAATTCTCTTTTGACAGTTCCTATTGAATCTGCTTCCCCCAACCATTCAGGCATTGCATTCCAAATCATAACTCACTGCAAAAAACTATTCTCATCTCCCTTCTGGTTCTTTTGCCAATTAACTTAAATCTGGGTCCCCTGGTTACAGACACTCCTGCCAGTGGAAACAATTTCTCCTTATTTACTCTATCAAAACCCTTTAGAATTTGGAACGGTTCCATCATTTTACTTCCCACACATTTTAAAGCTGAAAATTATATGCAACATTAAATAAAAATACAATGCAGAAGCAAAGAAACAAACAAAAAAATGTGGCAAAATAGAATGGAGAAACCGAAATAGAAAAGAGCTGAAGAACACAAACAAGGAAAAACAACTAAAATTCAGGTGCAACATCATGCCCATTTGATAAAGTTGCATCATCAGGAGCGAAGCACATCTGTGCTCCACCATGCCAGGATGAGGCAGGAATCAATCACATCTGCAGGATGCCCACCTCAGCTGGACCACCAAAATAGGTGTCAAAACAGAGAAAGAAAATCAGAGGGCAAGTCACCCAAGGAGGCAAGATACCTGCATGTGATGGTTCCTACTAATAGAAAACATGGAAAGTGGCAAGATAAAAAAAAAAATGAATGCTCCGTGCACCAAGCAGCAATTGTATAAAAACAGCAGTCACCGCTGTTATTCATTCCATTGTGCCAACAATCTGAAAGGAAGGAAGCAACCCAATACAACCAGTTGATCAGCCATAAGAATTTGACTCGAATCTAATCAGTGAATCTCAATTTTGTGGCCTTAAGGACTGTGGCACACATCCAACATCATAAGTAATCCACACCAATAAACTGGAGCCAATAAGCATTCATCTGTGTCTGATTGCAGATGTACACAGAAACCAAATCTCATTCTCTGTTAAGCGAGATAACATAACACATTAGTGGGTGGCCCAGTAATTAGTTACAGCAGCTCTAGGTGGGGGAATACAGAACGGGGCATAATCTTCAAATTAGAGCTTGGCCATTTAGGAGTGAAATCACAAAGCATTTTATCCTCCACACAAAGGGCTTGGAAATCTCAGCCCAAAAGACTCTGGATGCTGGGGAAATTGAAATTTTCACGACTCGAGTTCAATAGATTTATGTTAGGCAAGAGTATCAAGGAATAACAACTTGGATTTATCGTGAGCCTTTAGCGCAGTAAAATGTTTCAAGGCGCTTCACAGGATTTTACCAAGACAAAAATTGACACCAGGTCAAAGAAAGAGACATTAGTACAGATGACCAAAAGCTTGGTGAAAGGTCGGTTTTAAGGAGCATCTTCAAGGGAGAGAGGGGGAGATGTGGGGAGGCTTAAAGGTTTAGGGAGGAAATTCCATAGCTTAGGGCTGAAGGCACAGCCGCCAATGGTGGAGGTGAAGAAAGTGGGAGATGCAGAAGAGGCCAGAGTTGGACGAATGCAGCGTTCCCAGAAGGTTGCAGGGCTGGAGATTACAGATATAATCATTTTTCTTTATATAGCGTCTTTAACATAGTAAAACATCCCAAGGCGCTTCACAGCAGTGTTGGAAAACAAAACAGGTAAATTTGACACAGCCACAAAAAAAGAAATGATGGCAGAAGACCAAACATTTGGTTAAAGAGGTAGGTTTTAAGGAGCATCTTAAAGGAGGAAAGAGAGGTAAAAGAGGCAGAGAGGTTGAGGGAGGGAGTTCCAGAGCTTAGGGCCCAAACAGCTGAAGGCATGGCCAGTGATGGTTGCACAATTATAATGAATGATGTTCAAGTGGGCAGAATTTGAGGAGTGCAGACATCTTTGAGGAGTTGTAAGGCTGAAAAAGATAGTGAGGGGCGAGGCCATGGAGGGATTTGAACACAAGGATGAGAATTTTAAATGACCTAACCAAATAGGTCAGTGATCTCAGGGTGACTGGCAAACATTCAAATCTGCGTCCCTTAAATTTAAGGGAGCGAAGATGGGGCTGTATAAAGGGGAACAACCAGGAGGGGAGATAGCAAGCGTTTTATTGGGGATAAAGGCATCAAAGGTAGAGGGGAGGGTGTGATTGAGCGGATCATTAGCTGCAGAAGTATTGTGGCGGATGGAGGACCAAAAGCTAGACAGCTGGGGATGTGAATAGCCGAAGGGTACGAAAAAAATGATCAGCCTTGTCTATGATTGAAATGGTAGGAATAGAGCGGCCACGTGACATAAGATCGAGGGGGTGGTTGTGAATATGGGTAGAGAGTTTATCTAGAAGGCGAGGTTAAAGGGAGGACAGAAGGGCAGTGACCTCAGAGGAGGGAAAGGTGAGTTGAGATGGAGTTTGAAATCACAGAGGATGAGCAGTCAACACTGTGCAGAGGCTGAAGCAGGAAAGTAGCTTGGATACCTTGGTGAGAAAATTGGTGTGGGACTTGGGTGAGCAATGGAGAACAAACATTTTAAAGGGAGAGGCTAAAGGCGTGGAACAAGGCGAGATGCACAAAGGAGAAGGTGCCAGAGGAATAAGGGGGGGTGCGGGGGACATACTAAGGTGATATTTGGTGAGCTGGGCCACACCAGTTTGGGCAGATGGTGGAAGGTATTGCCAGGCGGGAAGGTTTCATCACCCGCGAGTCAGATTTCCATCAAAGCATTGATGTCGATGCACTCATCCACAATAAGGCCATGGATGGCAAGGGCCTTGTTCACAATTGAGCGGACATTCTGGAGGGAGATGCAGAGAGGGACGGTGATTGTTGACCCGCTGGCACAGTCCAGGGGGTCAGCAGTGGAAAGGATAAGTCAGACGGGAAGGAGGCTGACAAAATTAACCCTCAGCTGGGTGGAAATGTCAGTGAGAGTAGGATATGGATCAAAGTAGAGTTGAGGTACAGATCGGTCATGATCTAACTGAATAGTGGAACAGGCTCGAGGGGCTGAATGGCCTACTCCTGTTCCTATGGTCTTATACAAGATCCAGGACTGTCGAATACGTAATTAAATCTGCTGTAGTTGGGGTAATTGACTTCTCTCAAGCACGCCGCAGCATTTTGCTTTTGCAGCAATGGTTTTCTGAGATGATCACAATGCAGTCTGCCAGCCTTGAGGGCTACTAAAGTTGAACAATGTAGCTTTACTTCGGCTAGTCATCCCAAGATTGGTATCCCCACTGAAAAGAGTGGCAGCAAAGGAAACTAGACCACCATTGATACCATTGCTGAGCTTTGCAATGGCTGGAATTACTTTGTGGTAGAGCTTTCTTACTGTCCGACAATTTACTCAATCTGAATCCTTCATTCTGAAGCAGGCTGCAGATCTCGATCCCAGTTGTCAGCTTGAATGCAGATTGTTTATTTTTTTTAAACCCAGACATCTCTTGGACAGCTTATAATGGCTAGGCTTAAAAAACAGGTACAATGACAGCCCCTCAGTTTTTTCCTAAACTGCCCCAATAGGATTTATATAAAACAGGAGAAAGAAGTCACAGAAACCCTGTAATAAAAGACAAATTGCAGTCATGTTGTGGTCGAGAAATGCTATCTGTGGCCTTCAAAGAGTTAAAAGTTGCAAAAATGTCATGAGAAAGACAACTCGTATAGTTAGACTTTTATCTTTCATCACAGAAGGGCAGCAGTTAGAGCGCTGTTACAATAGAAATAGCAAGCATTTTACTTTGGAGCGGCGAGGGGAAAAAAGTGTGGGGGTGGACAAAGGAAGTCCTTGGGCCACAGCTTCTGATGCAACCTCGTATGATTCTTCATGTAAACTATTCAAGAAGCAATGAGGGAAGTGACAGCAATCTGTCATTGTGGTTCCGTCTTTCATCTGAAAGGTGCACATGAGGCCCCAACACCAAATGCACCAAAACCACAGGTAAAGGAAGTTAATTGATGCAGAGGAAAGTTTAGCAAAATACCAGCCCTTTCTTTCAATAAAGGGTAAAATAATTTACACTTCTACTATATAGGCAACTTTAAATGTCACAAATTTGACAATATGCACCATGTGAAATTTATATACAATAAATGGCTACCATTTTGCACATTAGCTGTTCAGCATAACTATATTTATGTTTTGGCACCTTTCAGCACATTATAAGCTCTGAATCTTTATTGTAACATTGTGTAATAAATACTCCACATCCACGGCAGGAGGAACGGTGCAGAGGACATTACCCAGTAACATTCTTCACTACCATCACTGCAGCCTGACCAAATTAACTGAAGAGCGCTACCTGTGTCGGTTTGGGTAGTATTGAAGCTTTTACATCGATTCTGGGGCGCAGGAGAAACCCTACTCAAGTAGAAACTCAAAGCTCTACTTCCCGTTTTTACACACAACAGCTGTCATGTACTATCATGTTGTCAGGCATTTCTGACAACTGCACTGCAGGCATGGAGGAGAATTCACTTCCCTTATGCCGTTTGTGCACTGCAGGCAGGGGTGCTGAGTGTCTGCTAATTATAGCCCCAAAATAAAGTCATACTTTCTGGTCTTTCCATCCCAGTCCATTACTGCAACGTGTTTGCTTTAATAACTCGTCCAGAAATTGGCAAAGATTGCCCAATGAGTGTAAACTGCTGGCCCTGACAATTGCAACTTTCTATTTCTAACTCTAAACCTCAACCACAAGACACCTGCTCAACACATTCTGGTGCAATATGAAGTAGGTTTTGAGAAATTAACAACTTTATAGTATTACTATTTAATGCTTACTTTGCTGACTAACTGAAGCTAAATCTGTGACCCTTTTCAAACTATCCTCAAGAAGCAGCTCATTTCTGATGCAGTATAGCGATGGAGGCACCCCTTTTTTCGGCGCACTCACCGGAGATGCGCCGCTTTTCTGTGTGGAAAAGTGCTCCGAAAAAAATTGTTCTTCACTTTGGACGCTGTCCAGCCTCTCCCGGGTCTTTGTGCAGCATGGCCAGTCGGGTCGGGGGCAGAGCCAGCGTCCCGTGCTAAAAACAGTGCCGGGACGTCTGCACATGCGCGTTGGAGTGTGCGCACATGCACAGTAGCTCCTGTCCCCAGCCCCTCAATGTACGTGCTGCAGCGTGGGACCCGATCATCATCATCATCATCATACCGGCTGCTGGTACATTCCGCCCCTATCCCAGGTCTAGTGGCCGACCGCACAGGCTGGCCCACTGCCTTCCCGGGCTGGAAATGAAGGTAGGGTAGGACTTACTTACTTCTATTTTTTATTTGGATATTTTGAAAAAAGTATGTAAATAGGTTTTGTCTCTTGTGAATAGTGGTGGCAATTTGACAAGCCTATTTAACCTGGTGCTATTGTGAAAGAACATCATAAGTGACAGAGGAACAGAGAATATCTTATTTATTGAAGTCGACTTTATTTAGATAATATGGGCTCAATTTTTGCCCAGTATAATCATTGCAAACAAATAGTTGTTTAAATTAGTTGAGAGATTAGGGCAATTTAATTCAACTATCTTTTACTTCTTTTATTTTTGTAGTTTAAGCTTCTATGAATGCTTCTGTTGTATTATAAATTAACTTTGCGAAGTTTGTCATATGATGTCCTGTATAGCTGTTTGATCCTATTCACATTCTTTAGTCAAGTCATTAAGTTCTGCTGGCCTCCGAAGTACCTATCTGCACTGATTTCTTAACTCTCAAGGGTTTTCACAAGCGGCCACATACGCTGGTCTAAGTTAGTTTGGAGTAACTATTAGCTGGCCAAAGTGGCCTAAATGGGCATAGGTGGCTGGCAACGCCCCCTTTTGGAAAAAAAACAAACTAAAAAATCCTAACTAACTCACTTACACTGGCGCAAATTGAATGTGCAAAATGTGGATTTACGGGCATGAGAGAACTTACTACCAGCTCAAGCGTTTTCTTAGCCATCGTCCGTCTGAGAATTTTTATAATCACAGCTTTCTAAATTGACTTCATTTACTTTGAGGAAGTACAGATGGAAGTTTGGGACATATTTCACTCTGTGGTAATCCCGTAGTGTTAAACATGAAGTCTAACTCACGAATAAGTAAGCGAGAGAGAGTTTGGGAGTTTCACATGTCAGCGTATACATTCCAATTTACTGAAGTAAATTTTACGCCTTACTGGCTGAACCGAAATGCTCCTTCCTCTAAAATCCCTCAAGTCAGTGAGCTAAAATGGATAAAAATCCCCCTTCAACAAGTGAACCTTAATTGGTGAAACCGAATCATCTGCGCTTCTTCACATTTCTGCTAGTTTGCAACCAGTGAACCTTACTGACAAGATCAAACTTCTTTGCTGCCTTCAAACTGTCTTGGGAGTCAGGAACTGCCAACTGCATCAGATGATCAGATTCTGAAAATCGATGCAAAAACTGTTGGTATGCCATAGTAAACTGCAGTATAACAGTTTTGAATTAGGAGTTGGTCATTCGGCCCCTCAAGCCTGTTCCACCATCAATAAGATCATGGCTGATCTACATCAACTTCACTTTCCTGCACTATCCCCATATCCCTTAATATCCAAAAATCTATCTGTCTTGAATATTCACAACAACTGAGCCTCCACAGCCTTCTGGAGGAGAGAATGCCAAAGATTCACCACCCTCTGAATAAAGAAATTTCTCCTGATCTCAGTCCGAAATGGCCGGCCCCTTACTCGAGACTGTGACTCCTGGTTCTAGATTCCCCTAGCTGAAATAGGCAATTCTTTTAGAATGTTATGAGCTGTTTTGTAACTTGAATATACAGCGCATTTAAGTAGAATACCACGTTCCAAGTATTGCATAGCGTAACCCCACTGCAATCACAAAATACCATTAGAGCACTACACTTGCTTACCAGAAACTTGACAGAAATGGAAAAAATATAAATGGACAACCAACATTCCTATTAGGCACACAAGAAAAAGATCAAAGCAATCCCAAATTGGCAATTTTAAGGGTTTTGAAGCTGCAAATATTTTGCCATGCAGGAATTTAGTGTGTGTTATTCTGGGAGAGGTTAAAATCATCTCTACTTGATTACCTTGAACCAACTACTGACTTTTCAAATGTTTGACAATCAAATCTAAACAGACTTCGAGATTCAGAGTCCTAGATACAACTATAATTTTAGCATTGACTGGACCTGTATATTTTGTCACAGGATTGAGCATTTTTTGCGCCAACAATTCGCAGGGAAGGGAATGGAAATTCATGAAAGAAAAGAGAACTTGCATTTTATTTGTCCTCTTAGCATCCCAAAGTGCGTCATGATGATTTACTTCTTAAGTGGTCACTGTTATTACGTGGGCAAATGCCACCACACTGTTGAGCAAGGGGTTACCCAAGGGAGTGGAAGAGTTGGTGCTTGAACATAGTAATAGAGGAAGATCTGATTGCGAGGGAATAGTCCAAAGTTGTGGTTCATGTCAGCGTCAATGGAGGAAGAATACAATTCATGTTCTGCAGAAGAGACTTGCAGGAGTTAGCAGACAAACTAAAGGAGGATCTCAAGAAATAGTCATGCCATGATTACTACCAGTGCCCAGATCAGCCAGTAAAGGAACGGCCAGGTTAGGGATGGAAACACGTGGTTAGAGGCATGTGCAAGAGGGAAGAGCACAGATTTCTGAGACATTGGAACCAGTTCTGGCAGTGAGCTACGCCAACATAATGGTCTACACCTGAACAGAGTTGGGACCATAATCCACATGTCGGGTTGGCAACCCTCCAGGTTTGTCCGCGAGTCTCGGGGAATTAAAGATTAATCTCCTGAACACTGCTGCGAGCAATCCGGGAGAACAAGTGCATGTGTTTTGTTTCCTTTTTTTGAACATTTTTATTAGTTAAAAAAATATTGGAGATGGGGAAATAAAAGCAGATTGACTGGGTGAGGGAGGCTGTGCTAAAACCTCCAGGAAAACGTCCAACCAGAGTTGGCAACCCTAACTCACCCACCTCTGAATAGGGGACACTAGCATGGCCCGTCATCCAGTTATGTTCTCGTAAAGGGAATGTTGCAGAAGAAGTTTTCTTCGAGCGACATTGTGAATAGGGACTGTTGCCCGTAACTGAATGCCCTCATTCATTACGACACTGGAACAGGATAGAGGGCCACTTCTAACCAGAAATTTTCAAACACTACACATAATAACAAAAAGGGTAAATCAAAAGGGCCAATAAAGAAAGAAAAAAAATCTCAGCACCGAGGACAATTAGAATTTGGAATTCTTGACAATAAATTGTGGCTGAAGCAGAGTAGATGTTATTTTAAAAGGGAATTGGGTAGTTGCTTGCAACAGGACGCGGAAGAGTGGGATTAAACAACATGGCTCACATGGAGAGAAAAACACTGCCACATAGCCGATAGGCCAAGTAGCCTATTTCGACGTCGTAACATTTTAAGATTCTAAGTCAGACTGGCTTTTAATGAGATCAGTGCGTTAGTGAGAAATGATATTGGCTCAGAAGATCAAGATGTTGAATCAGTTTGGGTGGAGATGAGGAATAATAAGGGGAAAATGTCACTGGCGGGCGTAGTCTATAGGCCCCCTAACAGTAGCTACACTGTTGGGTGGAGTATAAAACAGGAAATAATGGAGGCTTGTAAAGAAGGTACAGCAATAAGCATGGGCAATTTTAACCTTCATATTGAATGGACAAAGCAAATTGGCCAGGGTAGCCTTGAGGAAGAGTTCAGAGTGTGTATCCAGGATAGTTTCCTTGAAAAGTATGTTGCGGAACCAACCAGGGAGCAGGCCATCTTAGATCTGGTACTGTGTAATGAGACAGGATTAATAAAAGATCTCCTAGTAAAGGATCCTCTAGGAATGAATGACCATAACATGGTTGAATTTTAAATTCAGTTGGAGGGTACGAAAGTTGGATCACAAACCAGTGTCATAAGCTTAAATAAAGGAGACTACAAAGGTATGAAGGCAGAGTTGGCTAAAGTGGACTGGGAAGAGAGATTAAAGTATGGGATGATTGATAAGCAGTGGCAGACATTTAAGGAGATATTTCATAACTCGCAAGAAAAATATATCGCAATGAGAAGGAAAGACTGTAAGAGAACGGATAACTATCCGTGACTAACTAAGGAAATAAGAGATGGTATCAAATTGAAAGTAAAGGCATACAATGTAGCCAAGACTAGTGGGAGGCCAGAGGATTGGGAAACTTTTAAAAGCTGAAGAACAAAAAAAATAATAGAGGGAAGATAGATTATGAAGGTAAACTAGCACTGAATATAAAAACAGAGTAAGGGTTTCTAGAAGTACATAAAAAGTAAGAATGGCTAAAGTAAATGTTGGTCCCCTAGAGGATGAGACTGGGGAATTAATAAGAGAGAACAGGAAAAAGGCAGAGACATTCAACAAATATTTTGTATCAGTCTTCATGGTAGAAGACACTAAAAACATCCCAATAGTGGATAATGAAGGGGCTATAGGGAGGGAGGAACTTAATACAATCACTATCACTAAAGTAGTAGCACTCGGTAAAATAATGAGACTAAAAGGAGGACAAGTCCTCGGGACCTGATGGCTTACATCCTAGGGCCTTAAAAGAAGTAGCTGCAGAGATAGTGGATTCATTGGTTGTAATCTACCAAAATTCCCTGGATATGGGAGGCGGTCCCAGCAGGTTGGAAAACCACAAATGTAACACCCCTATTTAAAAAAAGGAGGCAGACAAAAAGCAAGAAACTATAGATCACTTAGCCTAACATGTGTCGTTGGGAAAATGCAAGAGTCCATTATTAAGGAAGCAGTAGCAGGACATTTGGAAAAGCATAATTCAATCAAGCAGAACCAGCATGGTTTTATGAAAAGGGAAATCATGTTTGACAAAGTTGCTGGAGTTCTTTGAAGATGTAATGAGCAGGGTGGATAAGGGGGAACCAGTGGATGTGGTGTATTTGGATTTCCAGAAGGCATTCAATAAGGTGCCCCCATAAAAGGTTACTGACAAGATAAAAGTTCACAGGGTTGGGATAATATATAAGCACCAATAGAGGATTAGCTAACTAACAGAAAACAGAGAGTTGGGATAAATGGGTCATTTTCCAGTTGGCAAACAGTAACTAGTGGGGTGCCGCAGAGATCGGTGCTACAATCTATATTAATGACTTGGATGAAAGGACCGAGTGTAATGTAGCCAAGTTTGCTGATAATACAAAGATGGGTGGGAAAGCAAATTATGAGGAGAACACACAAAATCTGCAAAGGGATATAGACAGGCTAAGTGAGTGGGCAAAAATTTGGCAGATGGAGCATAATGTAAAAAAATGTGAGGTTATCCACTTTGGCAGAAAAAATAAAAAAGCAAATTATAATCTAAATGGAGAAAAATTGCAAAGTGCTGCAGTACAGAGGTACCTGGGGGACCTTGTGCATGAAACACAAAAAGTGAGTATGCAGGTACAGCAAGTAATCAGGAAGGCAAATGGAATGTTGGCCTTTATTGGAAGTGGGTTAGAGTATAAAAGCAGAGAAATCCTGGCGTCAACTGTACAGGGTATTGGTGAGGCCACACCTAGAGTACTGCATATAGTTTTGGTCTCCGTATTTAAGAAAAGGACATACTTGCATCGGAGGCTGTTCAGAGAAGATGTACTAGGTTGATTCCGGAGATGAGGGAGTTGATTTATGAAGATAGGTTGAGCCTATACACATTGGAATTCAGAAGAATGAGAGGTGATTTTATCGAAACATATAAGATAATGAGGGGGCTCGAGAAGGTGGGTGCAGAGAGGATATTTCCACTCATGGGGAACCAAAAATAGGGGACATAGTCTCAGAATAAGGGGCCATCCATTTAAAACTGAGAAGGAGGAGGAATTTCTTCTGAGGGTTGTAAATTTGTGGAATTCTCAGCCCTATAGAGCTGTGAAGGCTGGGTCATTGAATATATTTAAGGCGGAGATAGACAGATTTGTGAGCGATAAGGGAATAAAAGGGTCATGGGGAGCAGGCAGGGAAGTGGAGGTGTGTCCACGATCAGATCAGCCATAATATTATTAAATGGTGGAGCAGGCTCGAGGGGCCAAATGCCTGCTCCTGCTCCTTTTTCTTATGTTCTTCTGGAACAATAAGGGTAAAAGGAAGTTCTCTGGACTGACCAAATGTGGTGAGTACTGCTCCATAGGGAAGGGTGTGGGGCTCAGAACCACAACCAGGTCATAATAATAGAAGAAATCCTGAAGCTAATAATCACAATCAGAAAAATATCAAGAGTCAGAGCAAGGGGGAAAAAAAATGATTGAAAGACGGAAATACCCGCAACAGAGAAATGCATATTTTAATATCAAATGCACACTGCAGAGTTATCCCTTTTCCCCATCACAAAGTAAAACAGACGCCATATAAGAGGTTGAATTCATCTCCCTCCAAAACAGATATACTGTTTTGGATACTGTTGGGGGAGATGACTTACCAGGGGAAGGCACCAGCAGCCAGGTTCATGGCACCATGGGTGGCTCTGCTGCACAGAAGGGCGGGAAAAAGAGTGGAAGAGCTATAGTGATAGGGGACTCTATTGTAAGTGGAATAGATAGGAGTTTCTGCGGCCACAACCGAGACTCCAGGATGGTATGTTGCCTCCCTGGTGCAAGGGTGAAGGATGTCTCGGAGTGGCTACAGAGCATTCTGAAGAGGGAGGGTGAACAGCCAGTTGTCGTGGTACATGTAGTTACCAACGATATAGGTAAGAAGCGGGAAGAGGTCCTACAAGCTGAATTTAGGGAGCTAGGAGTTAAATTAAAAAGTAGGACTTCAAAAGGTAGTAATCTCTGGATTGCTACCAGTGCCACGTACTAATCAGAGTAGAGGGAGCAGGATAGTTATAATAAATACATGGCTAGAGCAGTGGTGCAAGAGGGAGAGATTCAAATTCCTGGAACATTGGAACCTGTTCTGGGGGAAGTGGGACCTGTACAAAAGGGACGGTCTGCACTTGGGCAGGACTGGAACTGGTGTCCTAAGGGTAACATTTGCTAATGCAGTTCGGGAGTGTTTAAACTAATATGGCAGGGGGATGGGAACCTATGCAGCGAGACAGGGCGAAGTAATATGGAGTCAGAAACAGATGGTAGAAAGATAAAAACCAATAGTGGAAGGCCGAGTAAACAAAGGCAAGAAACAAAAAGGCCCACACTACATCATAATTCTAAAAGGACAAAGGGTGTTAAAAAAACAAGCCTGAAGGCTTTGTGTCTTAATGCAAGGAATATCCATAATAAGGCGGATGAATTAACTGTGCAAATAGATGTTAACAGATATGATGTGATTGGGATTACAGAGACGTGGCTCCAGGATGATCAGGGCTGGGAACTCAACATCCAAGAAGGATAGACTAAAAGGAAAAGGAGATAGGGTAGCATTGCTGGTTAAAGAAGAGATTAATGCAACAGTTAGGAAGGACATTAGCTTGGATGATGTGGAATCTATGGGTAGAGCTGCAGAACACCAAAGGGCAAAAAACATTAGTGGGAGTTCTGTACAGACCTCCAAACAGTAGTAGTGATGTTGGGGAGGGCATCAAACAGGAAATTAGGGGTGCATGCAATAAAGGTGCAGCAGTTATCATGGGTGACTTTAATATGCATATAGATTGGGCTAACCAAACTGGAAGCAATGCAGTGGAGGAGGATTTCCTGGAGTGCATAAGGGATGGTTTTCTAGACCAATATATCGAGGAACCAACTAGGGGGGAGGCCATCTTAGACTGGGCGTTGTGTAATGAGAGAGGATTAATTAGCAATCTCGTTGTGCAAGGCCCCTTGGGGAAGAGTGACCATAATATGGCGGAATTCTGCATTAGGATGGAGTATGAAAGTTTATTCAGAGACCATGGTCCAGAACTTAAAGAAGGGTAACTTTGATGGTATGAGGCGTGAATTGGCTAGGATAGATTGGCGAATGATACTTAAGGGGTTGACAGTGGATAGGCAATGGCAGACATTTAGAGACCGCGTGGATGAACTACAACAATTGTACATCCCTGTCTGGCATAAAAATAAAAAAGGGAAGGTGGCTCAACTGTGGCTATCAAGGGAAATCAGGGATAATATTAAAGCCAAGGAAGTGGCATGCAAATTGGCCAGAAATAGCAGCGAACCCAGGGACTGGGAGAAATTTAGAACTCAACAGAGGACGACAAAGGGTTTGATTAGGGCAGGGAAAATAGAGTACGAGAGGAAGCTTGCAGGGAACATTAAGACGGTATGCAAAAGCTTCTGTAGATATGTAAAGAGAAAAAGGTTAGGAAAGACAAATGCAAGTCCCCTGCAGTCAGAATCAGGGGAAGTCATAACGGGGAACAAAGAAATGGCAGACCAATTGAACAAGTACTTTGGTTTGGTATTCACTAAGGAACCTTCTGGATATAAAAGAGGTCAGAGAGTCTAGTAAGGAGGAGGAACTGAGGGAAATCCTTATTAGTCGGGAAATTGAGTTGTGGAAATTGATGGGATTGAAAGCCGATAAATCCCCAGGGCCTGATAGTCTGCATCCCAGAGTACTTAAGGAGATAGCCTTGGAAATAGCAGATGCATTGACAGTCATTTTCCAACATTCCATAGACTCTGGATCAGTTCCTGTGGACTGGAGGGTAGCCAATGTAACCCCACTTTTTAAAAAAGGAGGGAAGAGAGAAAACAGGGAATTATAGACCGGTCAGCCTGACATCGGTAGTGGATAAAATGATGGAATCAATTATTAAGGATGTCATAGCAGCGCATTTGGAAAGAGGTGACATGATAAGTCCAAGTCAGCATGGATTTGTGAAAGGGAAATCATGCTTGACAAATCTTCTGGAATTTTTTTTGAGGATGTTTCCAGTAGAGTGGACAAGGGAGAACCAGTTGATGTGGTGTATTTGGACTTTCAGAAGGCTTGACAAGGTCCCACACAAGAGATTAACGTGCAAAGTTAAAGCACATGGGATTGGGGGTAGTGTGCTGACATGGATTGAGAACTGGTTGGCAGACAGGAAGCAAAGAGTAGGAGTAAATGGGGACTTTTCAGAATGGCAGGCAGTAACTAGTGGGGTACCGCAAGGTTCTGTGCTGGGGCCCCAGCTGTTTACATTGTACATTAATGATTTAGACGAGGGGATTAAATGTAGTATCTCCAAATTTGCAGATAACACTAAGTTGGGTGGAAGTGTGAGCTGCGAGGAGGATGCTATGAGGCTGCAGAGTGACTTGGATAGGTTAGGCGAGTGGGCAAATGCATGGCAGATGAAGTATAATGTGGATAAATGTGAGGTTATCCACTTTGCTGGTAAAAACAGAGAGACAGACTATTATCTGAATGGTGACAGATTAGGAAAAGGGGAGGTGCAACGAGACCTGGGTGTCATGGTACATCAGTCATTGAAGGTTGGCATGCAGGTACAGCAGGCGGTTAAAAAAGCAAATGCCATGTTGGCCTTCATTGCGAGGGGATTTAAGTACAGGGGCAGGGAGGTGTTACTACAGTTGTACAGGGCCTTGGTGAGGCCACACCTGAAGTATTGTGTACAGTTTTGGCCTCCTAACTTGAGGAAGGACATTCTTGCTATTGAGGGAGTCAGCGAAGGTTCACCAAACTGACTCCCGGGATGGAGGGACTGACATATCAAGAAAGACTGGATCAACTGGGCTTGTATTCACTGGAGTTCAGAAGAATGAGAGGAGATCTCATAGAAACGTTTAAAATTCTGACAGGTTTAGACAGATTAGATGCAGGAAGAATGTTCCCAATGTTGGGGAAGTCCAGAACCAGGGGTCACAGTCTAAGGATAAGGGGTAAGCCATTTAGGACCGAGATGAGGAGAAACTTCTTCACCCAGAGAGTGGTCAACCTGTGGAATTCTCTAGCACAGAAAGTTGTTGAGGCCAATTCACTAAATATATTCAAAAAGGAGTTAGATGTAGTCCTTACTACTAGGGGGATCAAGGGGTATGGCAAGAAAGCAGGAGTGGAGTACTGAAGTTGCATGTTCAGCCATGAACTCATTGAATGGCGGTGCAGGTTCGAAGGGCCGAATGGCCTACTCCTGCACCTATCTTCTATGTTTCTATGAATTTTTATTTCAGGAGTTTATTCGGCACTTTTTGATTGCAAACATCAAATATTAAGACCATGCATCAATATTTTACAAAACAAACCAGATGTACAAGTTTCATCTGTCTAGGCTGAAGCACTGACTACAAAGCTTTAACTGAGCACTGCCATGGCATTTGTACTGTGACTATATGTGAAGTTTATCTGGAAATGAAAGGAACACTGTGTGGTTATGTGCAGCACTCAATTCAATTCACAACACTGAGCTTTGCAAATTTTCCCACAAGACTAAGCATGTTAATTCAAAAAACCAACAAGAAAAATCACTTTCAAAAGAGTTAACCAAAGTACAGTAGGTCCCCACTGCTATTATATTTTTGGCTGGCAATGGGAAAATAATAAGTATAAAGCGGCATTATATTAGGTTTTTTCACTGTTTGTAGTGTTTACCTCAAATATTCTGGACGATGATTCATTCTGCAATACAATCGTCGTGGAATAAATTGGTCACTTTGCGACTGCTCTGATTACAATACTAATTTAGAAAGAGCTGCAAACATTTTCACTTTATTGATGTCAAATGACGTAGGTAATAATAATGAAAATCAATCGGCTCACCGTGGGAACGAGTCTCCATTCTTCTTCCATGGACAGCACAAAGCTGCATAGCATAACAGAGCTCCAACACCAGGCTTTAAGCTCAGTGTTTTTCTAAGATGAAAGAGTGAAAATTGGAAAAATAATCTCATCAAGAGTTACGGTGCAAGCTTGCAAGCTGTTGTTCCGTCGGAGGTCATTTTCAACTTTGCTGCCTGGGCAGAACCTGGAGGAATGGATCGTCCATCCCTTATAGAACCCTTCTGCTTCTCATTCCATCAAAAGAGCAGTTTCTATAAGGGGCGCACTACCGCTCCACCAGGTTACTTACCGCCCAAGGGGAAAGACTGAAAATGCACTTCATTGTATCATGGAGCAACAGTTTGCAAGCTTACACTAACTCTTGACAAGACTATATTATTTCAATCCTTTCTAGGTCATTGTAGGAAGTCTAGTTCTGATCAAGGGTCTATATCTCAACTCATTTTGTGTCTCCATAGAAACTGACTGGCCTGTGCATTTTCAGTATTTTCTATTAGATTTAGAACATCTAGAGTTTTTGGCTTTTTGTTTAAAAGTATATTTATTGCTATTTTGCAGACAAGACTACATTTAAAACCAGACAAAGTAACACTCTCCCCCTAGTTCTTGTTGGCTCAAGTGGATGAATGCAACAAAATGGAACTAAAGCTTACAGGTGATGGTTGTAGGTTCTATCATTGCTGGATTCGCCAATCTCACTTAGATGTCGGTCGTCTCAGTGCCCCAGTGAGTCTTGCTGGAAGTTCCTGCAGACTTGGAGTAACGCCAGGCCTAGCCTTGGTGGTGATGGCTCCCCTTCCGGGAAAATAGTCCATTAATAATTACTATCCAGGCTCAGACTGTGGCAACTTGGCCACAGCACCAGTCACCACTTTCACTAGAAGAGGGATAAAGGAAAGAAAAGTACACAGTCTAACAACACTGTGGGTACTAACAGTGAAATGATTTTCCAACCTCGAGAGCCTCTTCCACTCACTTGAAAACTAGTGTACTCGACTATCCTAAACGGAGTGACTGCTGCCAACAAACTAGATTTAAAGAATAACGTTCACAACAGACGGAGGTCTGCGCAAATGTCAATTCTTATTTGCTTTTGATGATCAAAATCAGGTTATTATTTATAATGTTTTCCATCTTTACAGTTCAGATCTGTAGTTCTGTGGAGACTCCGATTTGAGGAAGGGGAGAGGGTGGTTGTGAAATAAATCAATTTATTATTGTAATATTTACACACACATGCACGCGCACACGTGTTTTGTTTCAGATGTCCAAGCAAGAGGCCAGAAGGAAGCAATTAATAATATCCTTTAACTACTGGAATATCCACTAAAGATACATGCTAAATGGAATGTAGCATTTAATTCTTGAATCCTTCCAAAAAGCCATCAATGCAGCAAAAAGGCAGCATTGGAAGATCAGGAGTTTTAGATCAATTTTAACTTGCCTTTTACATGAAGTACACACTAGCTGTTCATCAGCTATGTTTAAAGATGTCAGCCTTGGCTCAGTGGTAGCACTCATCTCGGTCAGAAGGTTGCGGTTCAGGTACTCTCCAGACATTTGAGCACATAATCTAGGTTGACACTTTCGTGCAATACTTTGAGAGAGGGCGGCATTGTTGGAGGCACGGTCTTTCAGTTGAAACATTAAACAAGGTAAAAGATTCTATGGCACTTTTTAAGAACAGGGGAGTTATCCACAGTGTCCTGACCAATATTTATCCCTCAACCAACACCACAAACAGATTATTTGGTCACTTACCTCACTATTTGTGTGACCTTGCTTTGCTGCCATTTTTCCGTACAACAGTGATTACACTTCAAAAATACTTTAGCTGTGAAATGATTTGGGACAGCTTCAAATTGTAAACGGCACTATGTAATACAAATGTGTTCTTTAAATTTGAGAGATAGCCAAGAGCAGCCAAGGTTAAGCTGATAGTTGGACACTGATGTGCCCTACCCCACTCATCTGGACACCCTACCCATTCCAGTTTATTAAACTAGTCAATAAACTATGCACAAAATATTTGGAGATCACAAAGCCTGGGTTTGGCTGAAAGGGCGATAATCCTGATTTTAAAACTAGGACACCACTTTGAGTGAATGGATGTTAGAGATTGCAATGTGACGGCAGGTTTTTTAACCTCCCTTGAAAGACAGACAGACAGACTTGCCTTTCACGACCACCGGACGTCCCAAAGCACTTTACAACCACTTTGTAGGAAACCCAGCAGCCAATATGTGCACAGCAAGCTCCAACAAACAGCAATGTGATAATGACCAGTGAATCTGTTTTTATGATGTTGATAAATGGATAAATATTAGCCAGGACACCAGGGATAACTCCCCTGCTCTTTTCGAAAGAGTGCCGTGGGATATTTTACAACCATCAGAGAGCAGATGGGGTGTCGGTCTGAAAGATGGCAGCTCTGACAGTGCAGCACGCCTTCAGTACTGCACTGGAGGGTCAGCCTAGATTTGTGCGCTCATCTCTGGAGTGAGACACCGGGGATAACTTCTCTGCTCTTCTTTGAAATAGTACACAAGAACACAAGAACAAGGAACAAGAGTAGGCCATCTAGCCCCTCGAGCCTGCTCCGCCATTCAACAAGATCATGGCTGATCTGGCCGTGGACTCAGCTCCACTTACCCGCCCTCTCCCCGTAACCCTCAATTCCCTCATTGGTTAAAAATCTATCTATCTGTGACTTGAATACATTCAATGAGTTAGCCTCAACTGCTTCCTTGGGCAGAGAATTCCACAGATTCACAACCCTCAGAGAAGAAATTCCTTCTCAACTCGGTTTTAAATTGGCTCCCCCATATTTTGAGGCTGTGCCCCCCCCCCCTAGTTCCAGCCTCCCCTACCAGTGGAAACAACCTCTCTGCCTCTATCTTGTCTATCCCTTTCATTATTTTAAATGTTTCTATAAGATCACCCCTCATCCTTCTGAACTCCAACGAGTAAAGACCCAGTCTACTCAATCGATCATAAGGTAACCCCCTCATCTCCGGAATCAGCCTAGTGAATCATCTCTATACCTACTCCAAAGCCAGTATATCCTTCCTTAAGTAAGGTGACCAAAACTGCACGCAGTACTCCAGGTGCGGCCTTACCAATACCCTATACAGTTGCTGCAGGACCTCCCTGCTTTTGTACTCCATCCCTCTCGCAATGAAGGCCAACATTCCATTCGCCTTCGTGATTACCTGCTGCACCTGCAAACTAACATTTTGGGATTCATGCACAAGGAAAGGAAAAAAAGGGCCTTGTAAATGTCTGCTGTGTCATCCAGGGCGGGTGGCACGGTTTAATGTTTTTTTATTTTACAGATAAACTCAAAAAGAGTTTCATGCACAAGGACCCCCAGGTCCCTCTACATCGCAGCATGTTGTAATTTCTCCCCATTCAAATAATATTCCCTTTTACTGTTTTCTTTCCCCCAAGGTGGATGACCTCACACTTTCCGACATTGTATTCCATCTGCCAAACCTTAGCCCATTCGCTTAACCTATCTAAATCTCTTTGCAGCCTGTGTCCTCTACACAACCCGCTTTCCCACTAATCTTTGTGTCATCTGCAAATTTTGTTACACTACACTCTGTCCCCTCTTCCAGGTCATCTATGTATATTGTAAACAGTTGTGGTCCCAGCACCGATCCCTGTGGCACACTACTAACCACCGACTCTCTGCTTTCTGTTCGCCAGCCAATTCTCTATCCATGCTAATAAATTTCCTCTGACTCCGCGTACCTTTATCTTCTGCAGTAACCTTTTGTGTGGCACCTTATCGAATGCCTTTTGGAAATCTAAATACACATCCATCGGTACACCTCTATCCACCATGCTCGTTATATCCTCAAAGATTTCTAGTAAATTAGTTAAACATGATTTCCCCTTCATGAATCCATGCTGCGTCTGCTTGATTGCACTATTCCTATCTAGATGTCCCGCTATTTCTTCCTTAATGATAGTTTCAAGCATTTTCCCCACTACAGATGTTAAACTAACTGGCCTATAGTTACCCGAGTATAGTGTCACGGCATCTTTTACATCCACTTGAGTGCGCAAACAGGGCCTCGGTTTAACGTCTCATCTGAAAGACAGCACACCTAAGACAGTGCATCTCTCCCTCATCATTGCACTGGAGTGTCAACCTAGATTTTTGTGCTCAAAGTGTCTGGAGTGGGACTTGAACCTACAACCTTCTGACTCCAAGGCGAGAGTGCTACCCACTGAGTCACAGCTGAAAAGCTAAAAGAAAACTCAATGGCCAAATTCAATCTTTATAAAAGTTCGTATGTGTTCGAGTGTAACACAAATCAGTGATTTTGGTAATGATCAAAGGCATGAATCACAAAAGGGGGCACCATATAACGGCGCAAAATAAATCATAGGATAACAAAATCTACTTTTAAAAGGGGCAGCATCACCTCACTCTCCTACCCCACCACTAAATGTTAAGCCAGCTTTGGCTGAACCCAAATTGGCATTTTTCTGGTGTCAAATATACCAAAAGTAGTAAAACACTTCTGGCACCATGGCAAGATCAAATACCAGCAGTTCAGCTGCAGCTTAGGTGGGTGCAGCTTAAAGCTTTGTGCGTTAATTAAAAAAATACAACCCCCTACAGTGCCAGTTTCTCCCACTTTCTACAACCACTCTTGTAGCCTGATTGAGAAGGCCAATTTAGTACCAAATGAGAAAAGCCAGTGTTGCCTGGGTAACAGATCATGTTTCAATGAAACAATGGGTGAAGAGCATGGTCACTCCTTAGAAACAAAACACAATCAGACCAGTAATGACTGTAATCCTGAAATAGTCAATCTTATCCCCCGCCCCCATAATTTGCCTTTTATAGTTTGGCTACAATGTAGAGGTGTTGCACTTTGTTTCATTACAATTACACAGTATACAAGCAGTATACATGCTCAGATTCTTCACCAATTTAATTCTGGTAGAGTTCTAATAAGCAAAGCCCTTATAGCAGAGACCAAAAGAACTATACAGCTTCACAATATTTCTTTGTGTAGTTCAACCTGTAAAATTTCCATTAAACAAGTTGGTCAAAAAACAACATTAAATTACTAAACTAAACTAACAGCCATACGTTGAAAAATCAACACAACTAATGCCATGCCACTAAGTTCACAACAGCAATATTGTTCCACATTTACAGGTATTTAAATATTTGCCCTTGTATTAGACCTGCCGATGCGTCAATTCTCTCCAAATGCAACATATGGACACATTGAGGAATATAATGACTCAATGCTGAATACACATGTGCGTAGTAGTGTGTAATTTTCCACAAGCCATTAACTTAATGCCAAGTATGATTTCCAATCCTCCTTTTCCCATTTTAGTATGGCGGGATGTAATCAATTGCGTGCATACCAAGACCCTCAAATGCTTTAGCGCTTATTCATTCAGACTTATGGGATTCAATAAACTAAGGTAACAAAAATTGTGAATTATATGGGTTTTTTTTTTTTAGAAAAAAATACACATTACCCTGTGCACTCAAAGATCTGAACCAGAAATTGAGAACACACATCTCTATTTTAAAAATAAAATACTCCAAGAATGAAGATAAACCTGCTTTTGATGTGGCCTATCTATATTTAGCAACCTGTTTAAATAGTGAGTGCTGATGCTGGGTTACTTGTTTGAAGGGAGCTGAAGCAGCAACAGAGATACGGTCATTGCTTCTCTGATGATTCTGCATGATCTGTTAACTAGAGCTTCCTTGCACTGCTCGATTCAGTAACCTTTGCAATTAAGTACCCATGACCATGTCCTCTGTCATTTCAACAAAATATTCACAAAATTTACCAAAAATATCAACGTTCTCACCGGCCTTGGCTCTACATCAGAGGGTCATGCCTTAAGGTTGCACTCGAGCTTTGAGCGCATCTTCTAGGCGGACAGTTCAATGCAATATTGATGGATTGCTGCACTGCCAGTTTTCAGAAGTGATGGTAAACAGAGGTCCAATCTGCCCTCTCTGGTGGACCTAAAAGATCCCACAGCATTAATCAAAAAGCAGGAGTGTTCTCAGTGTCCAGGCCATTAGTTATCGCTCAAACAATACCACTAAAACAAGTTATCTGGTCATTTATTTTCACTGCAGTTTTTAGGACCTTGCTGGGCACAAATTGCTGCTGCATTTGCCTAAATTACATCAGTGTCCACACTTTAAAAGTACTTCATTGGCTCTGAACTGTTTTAGGATGTCCTGATGCAAGGTGCTGTACAAGTACAACATAAATCTTTTCCTTTTCAAACATTTTAAAAATGTGACAGGAGTAGAAATAAGGAAGCAGAAGTGGCCCAGACTTAGCAACTCCTTATGCCTTCAAAAAGCAGAGACTTTGTATCATTAGTCCAACTTTCATATGGCATCAGCTTGGCAAACCTTACTATCTGAACTGAAGCTTAATTAAGGTTACTAGCTTATAAATCATGGTGCTGAGGGGCTTTTAGGGATACTGCTCATTCAAAAAGTGAAAAACAAAACAAAGAAATCTACTGCTTTTCACAAGGCTGAAATAAGCACTTTTTACTTACAGTTGTCTCTATTACTGGAAGTACTCGGCAATGGAGGAAGTGGGAATAGCCACCAAAGCACAAAACTAACAGACTAAAATAAATAAAAAGATTCCTAAGATTCCTACATTCCAATTTCCTATCAAGTAACATGACTGGGGAAAATCCAAAGCTAATATTTTTATGTCAACATTCATCGCGACACAATCTTGTTCCATAGTTTTGAAAGAATAAATTATAGGTCACTACAAAGAACAAACAGTTGGTGACGCCCAAGGCAAGTGCACTGACAGAAGCAGTTGTCCCTGCAGCCGAGAGCAGTAATTACTGCAAACACAAAAAGGCACAGTTGACAGTCAACAGTAATCTGCATGATTACTGAACCAGTTGCTATAGCTCCTTTTGTAGTTTGTTTTTAGATGTGATTAAAATACTAAAAAGCCATGTTGGTAATCTATGGGGCCTACATAATCTAAAATCATACATAACCCCAATATTTTTTTTTAAATCAATGCAGCATTTCAATTCGCTTCCCGTCTCAAGCACAAAACCCTTCCAAACCAAGACATCACTTCATGAAGCAATTATACTCTCCAGTATGCAAATATCCACTAAAAATAACCAAGCAAATCAGTCACAAGACCCCTTCATAAGAACCTGAATCAGAGTGCAAGTGTGTTGACAGTGTCCCCAATACAGAGTAGGGAAAGATATAGATTTGGCGATTGTTAAATTCGGAACAATTCAATTCTGTGGAAATGCTATTCAACTAAATTAAATCAAGTACATTTCAGATTAAACTATTGTTGCAAACAAACTGGCAAATGATCCATCTCCGGCAGTTTTTAATCAGAAAGGTTGCCAGTGTATTCAATGCTATCACTAGGCTTATTTAATGCATTGCTCCCAATACACCATATGAATAACTGCACTTCAGTGTTGTGTCATGCTATTAATTCATCACCTCAAATTTCTCAAACTTCTAATAGTAGCAGACCTGCAAGTACAATACAAAATTCTAGTGTTACAGCTCAAAACCTTCTCTAGACACAGCCCTAGTTTACATTAAGAAAATCTATAATTGTACTGCTGGGCGTTTTTCACAGCCCAAATGGACATTTTACACAAACATCTTTAACTTTAGCGAAACTCTTATATCAACATTGCATATTATCTTGTGTACACAGTATATTAAACTCCAGAACAACATTCACATTGTGAATCAGCAGATATCCTACACTTTCTACTCCAGTTTTACACATCAATCAGACTGCGAGGACCACCTGAATACCATAGTAATATGTCCTTCGATACTACTGGAGTTAGGATATGAAAAAACATTACTTTTGGCAAGTGTATGTTATATTCCCAGGTTAACTTTGTCACTGTTCAACCAACAGAAAATTGATGTTTGAGGTGGTCTTAGAAAAACATTCTCACTGAAGCGCACAAGATTCTGGGGGGCGGGGGGGGGGGGATTGACAGCGCAGATGTGGAGAGGTTGTTTCCCCTGGAAGGAGAGTCTAGAACTGGGGGGCATAGTCTCAGAACAAGGGGTCGGCCTTTTAAGGCTGAGATGAGGAGGAACTTTTTCACTCAGAGGGTTGTGAATCTTTGGAATTTTCTACCCCACAGTGCTGTGAATGCTGAATCATTGAATATATTCAAGGCTGAGATAGAAAGATAGATTTTTGGACTCCAGGGAAATGAAGGGATCTGGAGATCAGACAGGAAGGTGGAGTTAAGGTAGAAGATTAGCCATGATCTTATTGAATGGTGGAGTAGGGTCGTATGGCCTACTCCTGCTCCTTATTTGTATGTTATGTTCATTCAGTTATATAGAGGGGAAAAAAAAAAACAGGTCACATTTGTAATTAATACTCTGAACATGAATTTAGGAATCTGGCTGGTATGACAGAGCCCAAATAACTAAAAAAGTATCTCAACTGTTTTTGTTACTACAGGTACGACTAAATCTCCTACGGCATTGCTCATGGAGAGGTGGTAACTTGCTGTTTTATAACAATATGTTGTTTTTATCCTATATTTGGTATAACATTAGAACCATTGTTTATACTGAGTAAGTCAAATTCCATTTTTCATAAATGCTGTTGAGATTGTAGAAGCTTGGGGAATTAATTGAATTCCACATGTCTGTCCATTAATCCATAGAAACTACAAATGAGTATTTAATTTAAATTCATTTTCAATTTTAAAGCCAAGAATACACAGCAAGACAATAGGTTAGATGCACCAACTGGAGATAGATGTCTGGTAGCTATCAGTGTGGCGGAGAACAAATGGGATTTCGCTGCACTTAGGAGCAGTATGCACTTTGGCAACACTGGACGATGGTTGTCCGGTTTGGCAGAAATGGGGTCAGATCCCCCGAGTTTGACAGTAATGTAGTGGAGCTGCTTGTTTAGTACTGGGGGGAGGGCAGAGGTGTTGAATATTTTGATCTCAGGTGACAGAACCTGGGGTTTTGCAAAAATATAGAAAACATGTTGAACGCAACTGGGGAACAGATGGAAGATTTGACTCATTGGTGGATTCCTCTTTTGTCAGTAGTAAGGGGAGAGGAATTCCATATGTGGCAGCCCTGATCTGACTTATAACTGGTCTTTGCAAAGATTGATTTTGATGTTTTGTGATTGGCTCCTGAAAGTGCATCTGTGTCTATCTCGCTGACAGTTACAAGAAAATATAAAAATTCAATTTATCAACAAAGCAGATAACTACTTTCCAAAATTCAACTCAAATTAAGGCTGAAGATGAGAATCTGTTTGTTGGTAATTAATGTTCATATTTTTGAATGTAAAAGGTGATAATCAGCTGATAAAGGCAACTTGCTTCAAAATTCAACCTTCTGTTTGAAGAATCACTTAGATTGACAGCTGAACTTCACAACAGTGCCCCAGTCCCCAGTCTACCAATAAGTAATGGAATGGAAGATTATTAATTTTTTTTTTTTAAAGTATAATTTTGTACAGTATACCCACCACTATCTGTCCAAGCTGATTCATCTGCGGCAGATCGGGGCCTTAAAAGGAGCAGTCCAGGGAGCAGCGCGAGCTGGTACAGGAGGGCAACGGCAGTGAAGAGGGTGACTGGATTATGTGTTACCATAACCCAGGTCGGTGACTGGAGCATGGGCAGGCATAGCAGGAGCGGCGAGGTCGGGGCAAAGGTGCAGCGAGAGATTGCAGAGCGACGTGATCAGGGCCCAGAAGAGACGAGGACCCAGGGACAGTACGGGCCAGCCCACACTGTGGTGTGCGCGCGCCTCTGGTCTCCAATCGTCTTGGTTAATCCTTGCCACTGGACCAAGACCATGTGTGGTGGCTGGCATGCAACGGCCACCACACGTTAAAAAAATTCACGCACAGGCATCTTCCACCTTTCAATATGCAGTTCGGGATCTGGAATACTAGGTCCTTCATTGAAACACCTGTGAACGCATCGAACTCATCCCTTTTTGGCGTGCAAGCTAGTCATCCTCAATTCGAGGGACCACCTAAGACAACCCCTCCGCCAGCTCCAGGAAAACACACTAGCAGCACACCCAGTTGTTAGCAAAGTCTCTAAAGACTGCGACAATTATTAAAATAGTGTTACTTTCATAACAGCCAATAGACTACGTTCTTTTTTAAAGATATATTTTCAATCGAATGGAACTTTACAATTTCAATTTCAAAATTCTACATTATGTAGTCTGTAATTCCTTTGTGTCAGAGCAACAAGGAGTTTACTGAGAAAGATTGACTTCAGAACGTGCTCTAGGAACAGACCCAATATACACTATACTATACTACATGCTGTGCAGTTACAATAAAATTTTATAAACTGATTCTCATAGGTTTCTTGGCAAGGTTCACTGCTTGAGAAAGACCATTTTACTCCACTGGTTACAGAATTATTTTAAAGGAGGAAACAGAAAGACAAATAAGTGAAGACAGAAATAAAACATTGGGGGTGGATTTTGCAATCAGTGGTGAAGACAGGACTGAATTTTTGCGGATTTTTGAGCAGAGACTTGCTCCAATCCGGCATCTGCTCTAGCACCGCGCCCTCTACAGGGGATCTGTGAGCAGGCCACGCAACAGTGAGGCTATTCAACCAATCAGATTGAAGAATCCTCACAGAGACACAAGTCTAAACCAGGAAGTATAAATTAGATTTAAATCATGTATAGAAAGCAAAATAAAGATTGGGAAAGAAAGGTGAAAGAGATAAAAAAAGACAGAAAAAGTTTCAAAAAACATTAATTTCTTTTAAATCTCCAATACTAAATAAATTCTGAAGGAATGAGACTCCGCACTTGGAAAAATTGCGTTTTCAGGATCAGAGAGGCTTTTCGGCAGTAATTCTGATTGATCACGCCATTAAAAATTCACTTCGACCTGAATGCACCAGCCCCAACTGCTGTCATGTTTAAGGGGGAACTATGGCAACTTCACACCCTTACAATGATTTAAATGCCGAGTCTATTGGCGAGGTACTGTTATAGCGCAGCCTGTGGAGGAGCAGGGTAACCCGGATCGCAACTTCTAGATTTCAGTATTTAACTGCACGTCTACTCTGGAAGTTGTTGTCTGATTTACTCCATAATAATCATGAGCACAGTTAGCCTCAAAGTTATTCTCAACGCAAAATCCTGGCCAATGTCTCTGCACTCTTCCGGGTGGCTTCTTCAAAAGTGTCAGAAAAGATTAACGGTAAAATAGCAGCACGAGAGCTGGCTAAAACAGCAATAAGTATAATTAATTATAAGTCAACAGGAACCCTAAGCTATTATCCAAGTAACTTTAACTGCATGCACCAGATATTATTAATGCCAAGTTCATCTTTTTGTGACAGCCGTGGCTCAGTGGGTAGCACACTCGCCTCCCGAGTCAAAAGATTGTGGGTTCATGTCCCATTCCAGACACTTGAGCACAAAAATCAAGGCTGACACTCCAGTGCAGTACTGAGGAAGTGCTTCACTGTCAGAGGTGCGTCTTTCAGATGGATGCAAAAGACCCCATGGCACTACTTTGAAGAGCAGCGGAGTTATCCCCGGTGTCCCGTCAATCAGCGTAACACAAACTGATTATCTGGTCATTATCACAATTGCTGTTTGTGGGAGCTTGCTGTGTGCAAATTGGCTGCCGCGTTTCCTACATTGCAAAAGTGACTGCACTTCAAAAGTGCTTTATTGGCTGTAAAGCGCTTTGGGATATCCTGATGTCATGAAAGGTGCTATAAAAATGCAAGTCAGTCCGTCTTTTTCTTTGCAATTTATTCTAGACACAATTTAGTGATTGTAATGTCTTGAATAGAACATTTGCATAATTAGTGCAATCCTGATGCCAGATGATTCAAACGGTGAAATTCTATACTCAGCATCAGGTCTCAGTTTTATTTTTGCATTGAGAGGGGAAATAGTCTTATAAACTAGTGGGGTTAATTCCGTGTGTGCTATTTCAAGCACGCCCATTGATGCAATCATATACATTCCTGTCTGTACTATTTTAAAACATGGACATTAACTAATCCAACACATTTTTATTTTAAAACATGTTAAAAGTCTGCAATCATAGATGCACTAATTTGACCCACTGAGGCAGTGCCGAGATGGACACGGACCATCTGGAACAAAGCTTCATTTCTCAGACCACACAACTGGTATAAAATTAAAATAAATGGAGATGGCCTTTACTGTTCCCAGGCAAAAAAATGAAAAGTTTTTCCATATAGCAGGAGCATTTAGCCAGGAGAAAAAAACCCAGAAGGTTGCCTTGTAAGTACAAGGGTGGGGGGAAAAGACAACCCTGCCAGACAGCTCACCAGTTCTGTAAATTGAGAAAATTATGCTAAATAGAACTATAGAAGTACTTGATTTAAAAAGCTTGGACACTCATTTTATTAAAAGCTGATGACAATATCAATAATAAAAGCCCTGCATATTTCATCATATCCTCCACATCAAAGGGGTTTCTAAATGGGTTTTTGCACTATCCTGGAATCTAATATTCAAGCATAGCAATCATTTCAAAAACATTCCACCACCACCAAGCATATAATGGAAAAAAAATCACAGATTTATGGACCACAAAAATGCTTCTATTCAAGCTGAACAGCAGAGTCCTTTGAGAAAGAGAGAAGTGCGTGTTAGAATTTCTGCAAACATCAGTACAGATATTAGGAAAAATAGGTTCTAAACATTGCTTGTGAATGCAAGGAAATATTGCAAATTCTAAAATAATTTTTTGTACTTTAATAAATACAAAATGTGTTTTAAAAAAAAATGTAAAACTCAGATTCATTGCTCTGTTAAAGTACCCAAATGCTTCATTGTCAACACATTTGGAACAACAGCAACCCGTCAGTTTTAATGATGTGCTCTCTGGAGAGAAGATGTTCAATTTAAGACCATTAGATCGAGGTGCTCAGGGTCACGGGGACACTCGTCTTAATTACTGCTCCTTACCGCTGGAGACTCCGCTTCACATCCATCAGACAGCTGTTGACCCTTTCACTGATCAATTTGTTTATAGAATAAGGTTACAAAAATACAACTAGTGAACAAAAGACTGATGGCATGAGGCCATGTCATACTTGCACATCTGCCTTTTACCATTAAATAAGATGCAAACAAGGAACTTGATCCTCTATAATTTTGGTGCAAAAATGCAGAAATCAGTTCTCGATTTTGTCAAGCCTACAACGAGTGCTTCTCTCATTCCTTCCCTGCTCTAAATATGGCAAGCTACCTCCTATTATTCTTTGCTGCAGCCCACAACTGCATTGCAATCATCCCGATCTCCAACTTACTTTCCACAACCTCAAAACTGTGGTTACTTCCCTCTGTCTTACTTTCCTTCTATAACCCAAACTTAGCATCACCGTGTCACTATTGATTTACCAAATTCAAAAGCGATCAAACCCTTCTGACAGCTACGGAAAGCTATCAACTTGTTTAATAGTCTCCGTACCAATCATCTGCAAAATGCACACCTGTAGAATTTAGTTTGCCTGCTAGATTTCACACTCCTCCACACAGACACCTTACTTAGCTAAATCAGACAGGAAAGGATTATGGACTCCCAAGTGTGCAGAGGATACTGCTAACCATCTAAAACCACACAATGGGGGGGCCTGACTTGTTTTTGTTTTTTTGGAGCAACTGGTTTAGAATGGAGTATCTTAGAAATTGCAATTCTCGGCATTTAGTTTGCTCCAGTTCTAGTCAGTTAGAACAGTTTCAGTTTGGAACAGATTTTTTTTTCCCCAAAAGGGGACGTGTCCGGCCACTTACGCCCGTTTTGAAAGTTTAGGCAGTGAAAACTTACTCCAAACTAATTTAGAATGGATTAAGTGTAGATTTTTGTACGCTCAGAATTTTTTTTTTTTTTTTTAAATCAAAAAAAAAAACATTTTCTACTTGCGGGAGAGAGAAGGGAGTGGGGGGGGGGAGG